>NC_134361.1:21347924-21647924 GCF_048569485.1 Anomaloglossus baeobatrachus
ACAACAAGTCCCAGAGTGGTGAAAGATAGTGACATGCAGCACACTACGTGTCAGAGCAGAGCATGTCACTGTCTCCACTCTGGGACTTGTTGTGCAGGTGACCGGATGATACATGTCACTAACTGCCCCACTCTGTGATTTCTGCTGCATAGTACCAACTGTATACACTCTCACCTGCACAACAAGTCCCATAGTGGAGACAGTTAGTGACATGTAGCATCCGGTCACCTGCACAACAAGTCCCAGAGTGGAGACAGTGACATGCTCTGCTCTGACACGTAGTGTGCTGCATGTCACTGTCTCCACTCCGCTGACCTCACAGCCCGTACACGCTGCGATGGATGCAGGGGGGACACAGAACAAGTAATCGGCCGACACTGGAGTCATCTGATTACTTGGGATGAATGAGAAGTAAAATGCTCTGGTGCTCGATGGGCGAAGCCCATGCCGATTTTTTAAAAAAAAAAAATGCATTAAAAATAAAAAAAACAAAAAAAATCACATTGTTTTGTGGGCTCCCACTGCATTTTCTATTGCTAAGGGTAACCAAAGCAGCTACTGGCTGCTAGCCCCCGCTGCTTGGTGTTACTTTCACTGGCAATAGAAATGCAGGGAAGCATTTTTTTTTTTTATAAAGGTTTTTCCCTGAAAACGTTTTTAAGAAAATGACGTGGGCTTCGCCATATTTTTGTATGCTAGCCAGGTACAGCAGGCAGCTACGGGCTGCCCCAACCCCCAGCTGCCTAGTTGTACCCGGCTGGGAACCAAAATATAGAGAAGCCCTTTTTTTTCATGAATTTCATGAAATAATTAAAAAAAAAAAAAAAAATGATGTGGGCTTCACCAAATTTTTGAGTCCAGCCAGGTACAACTAGGCAGCTGGGGATTGGAATCCACAGTGCAGGGTGCCCAAACTTTCTGGGCCCCCCACTGTGAATTGCAGTCCACAGCTGCCCCAGAAAATGGCGCTTTCATAGAAGCGCCATCTTCAGGCGCTGTATCCCAACTCTTCCAGTGGCCCTGGTGGCAGGTGGCACGCTGGGTAATAAGGGGTTAATACCAGCTATGTTTTACCAGCTGGTATAAAGCCCGAGATTCTTAATGTCAGGCCAAGTTTAACCTGGCCATTAAGAATCTCCAACAAAGGGTTTTAAAAAAAAAAAAAATAAGACATCACACAGAGAAAAATACTTATTAGAAATAAATACACAGACACAGTAGGGACTCCATGTTTATTACTCCCTCTCACCCCTCCACGATGGAGAGATTTCTGTACTGACCATGCCAGGAGAGAGCGAGGAAAAGAGAGCGAGCGGGGGGGAGGAGAAGAGAGCGAGCAGGAGGGGAGAAGAGAGCGAGCGGGGGGGGAGAAGAGAGCGAGCGGGGGGGAGAAGAGAGCGAGCGGGGGGGAGAAGAGAGCGAGCGGGGGGGGAGAAGAGAGGGGGGGGGAGAGAGCGAGCGGGGGGGAGAAGAGAAAGAGGGGGGGAGAAGAGCGAGCGGGGGGAGAAGAGAGCGAGCGGGGGGGAGAAGAGAGCGAGGGGGGGAGAAGAGAGCGAGGGGGGGAGAAGAGAGCGAGCGGGGGGAGAAAGAGAGCGAGCGGGGGGGGAGAAGAGAGCGGGCGGGGGGGAGAAGAGAGAGGGGGGGGAGAAGAGAGCGAGCGGGGGGAGAGAAGAGAGCGAGCGGGGGGGGGAGAAGAGAGAGAGGGGGGGGGAGAAGAGAGAGAGGGGGGAGAAGAGAGCGAGGGGGGGGTGAGAAGAGAGCGAGGGGGGAGAAGAGAGAGAGGGGGAGGAGAAGAGAGAGAGGGGGGGGAGAAGAGAGCGAGGGGGGGGAGAGGAGAGCGAGGGGGGGAGAAGAGAGCGAGTGGGGGAGAAGAGAGCGGAGGGGGGAGAAGAGAGGGGGGGGAGAAGAGGGGGGGGAGAAGAGAGTGAGGGGGGGAGAAGAGAGCGAGGGGGGGAGAAGAGAGCGAGGGGGGAGGAGAAGAGAGCGAGCGGGGGGCGGAGAAGAGAGAGCGAGCGGGGGGGAGAAGAGAGCGAGCGGGGGGAGAAGAGAGCGAGGGAGGGAGAAGAGAGGGGGGGAGAAGAGAGGGGGGGAGAAGAGAGCGAGGGGGGGAGAAGAGAGCGAGGGGGAGAAGAGAGCAAGGGGGGGGAGAAGAGAGCGAGGGGGGGAGAAGAGAGCGAGGGGGGGAGAAGAGAGCAAGGGGGGGAGAAGAGAGCGAGGGGGGAGGAGAAGAGAGCGAGCGGGGGGAGAAGAGAGCGAGGGGGAGGAGAAGAGAGCGAGCGGGGGGAGGAGAAGAGAGCGAGGGGGGGAGAAGAGAGCGAGCGGGGGGAGAAGGAGAGCGAGGGGGGGAGAAGAGAGCGAGCGGGGGAGAAAGAGAGCGAGCGGGGGGAGAAGAGAGCGGGCGGGGGGGAGAAGAGGAGAGGGGGGAGAAGAGAGCGAGCGGGGGGGAGAAGAGAGAGGGGGGGGAAGAGAGAGAGGGGGGAGAAGAGAGCGAGGGGGGGGAGAAGAGAGCGAGGGGGGGAAGAGAGCGAGGGGGGGAGAAGAGAGAGAGGGGGGGGAGAAGAGAGAGGGGGGGGGAGAAGAGAGCGAGGGGGGGAGAAGAGAGCGAGGGGGGGAGAAGAGAGCGAGTGGGGGAGAACAGAGCGGAGGGGGGGAGAAGAGAGGGGGGGGGAGAAGAGGGGGGGGAGAAGAGAGCGAGGGGGGAGAAGAGAGCGAGGGGGGGGAGAAGAGAGCGAGGGGGGGGAGAAGAGAGCGAGGGGGGGAGAAGAGAGCGAGGGGGGGAGAAGAGAGCGAGGGGGGGAGGAGAAGAGAGCGAGCGGGGGGAGAAGAGAGCGAGGGGGAGGAGAAGAGAGCGAGCGGGGGGAGGAGAAGAGAGCGAGGGGGGGAGAAGAGGAGCGAGCGGGGAGAGAAGAGAGCGAGGGGGGAGAAGAGAGCGAGCGGGGGGGAGAAGAGAGCGAGGGGGGAGAAGAGAGCGAGCGGGGGGGAGAAGAGAGCGAGCGGGGGGGGAGAAGAGAGCGAGCGGGGGGGGAGAAGAGAGCGAGCGGGGGGAGAACAGAGCGAGGGGGGGAGAAGAGAGCGAGGGGGGGAGAGAAGAGAGCGAGCGGGGGGAGAAGAGAGCGAGGGGGGGAGAAGAGAGCGAGGGGGGGAGAAAGAGAGCGAGGGGGGGGAGAAGAGAGCGAGCGGGGGGGAGAAGATGAGCGAGCGGGGGGGGGAGAAGAGAGCGAGCGGGGGGGAGAAGAGAGCGAGCGGGGGGAGAAGAGAGGGGGGGAGAAGAGGGGGAGAGAAGAGAGCGAGGGGGGGGGAGAAGAGAGCGAGGGGGGGGAGAAGAGAGCGAGGGGGGGAGAAGAGAGCGAGGGGGGGAGAAGAGAGCGAGGGGGGGAGGAGAAGAGAGCGAGCGGGGGGAGAAGAGAGCGAGGGGGGAGGAGAAGAGAGCGAGCGGGGGAGGAGAAGAGAGCGAGGGGGGGAGAAGAGAGCGAGCGGGGGGGAGAAGAGAGCGAGGGGAGAGAAGAGAGCGAGCGGGGGGGGAGAAGAGAGCGAGGGGGGGGAGAAGAGAGCGAGGGGGGGGAGAAGAGAGCGAGGGGGGGAGAAGAGAGCGAGGGGGGGAGAAGAGAGCGAGGGGGGGAGAAGAGAGCGCGAGGGGGGGGAGAAGAGAGCGAGGGGGGAGAAAGAGAGCGAGGGGGGGAGGAGAAGAGAGCGAGCGGGGGGAGGAGAAGAGAGCGAGCGGGGGGAGGAGAAGAGAGCGAGCGGGGGGGAGAAGAGAGCAAGCGGGGGGGAGAGAGAGAGAGTGGGAGGGGGGGGAGAAGAGAGAGAGGGGGGGAGAAGAGAGAGGGGGGGAGAGAGAGAGAGGGGGGGAGAAGAGAGAGAGGGGGGAGAAGAGAGCGAGGGGGGGAGAAGAGAGCGAGGGGGGGAGAAGAGAGGGGGGAGAAGAGAGCGAGGGGGGAGAAGAGAGCGAGGGGGGGAGAAGAGAGCGAGGGGGGGAGAAGAGACGGGGGGGGAGAAGAGAGGGGGGGAGAAGAGAGGGGGGGGAGAAGAGAGGGGGGAGAAGAGAGGGGGGGGAGAAGAGAGGGGGGGGAAGAGAGGGGGGGATAAGAGAGCGAGGGGGGGATAAGAGAGCGAGGGGGGGGATAAGAGAGGGGGGGGAGAAGAGAGGGGGGGAGAAGAGAGGGGGGATAAGAGAGCGAGGGGGGGAGAAGAGAGGGGGGGAGAAGAGAGGGGGGGGAGAAGAGAGGGGGGGATAAGAGAGCGAGGGGGGGAGAAGAGAGGGGGGGAGAAGAGAGGGGGGGGAGAAGAGAGGGGGGGAGAAGAGAGGGGGGATAAGAGAGCGAGGGGGGAGAAGAGAGGGGGGGAGAAGAGAGGGGGGGAGAAGAGAGGGGGGGAGAAGAGAGCGAGGGGGGGAGAAGAGAGCGAGGGGGGGAGAAGAGAGGGGGGAGAAGAGAGCGAGGGGGGGGAGAAGAGAGCGAGGGGGAGAAGAGAGCGAGGGGGGGAGAAGAGAGGGGGGGAGAAGAGAGGGGGGGGAGAAGAGAGGGGGGAGAAGAGAGGGGGGGGGAGAAGAGAGAGAGGGGGGAGAAGAGAGAGGGGGGGAGAAGAGAGAGAGGGGGGGAGAAGAGAGAGGGGGGAGAAGAGAGAGAGGGGGGGGAAGAGTGGGGGGAGAGAAGAGAGTGGGGAAAGAAGAGAGTGGGGAAAGAAGAGAGTGGGGAAAGAAGGGGGGGGGGCAGAGGTGCTCTGTCACCAACTGTCTCCACTCTGTGACTTGTGGTGCAGGGTGACAGAATGCAGGCAGTTGGTCCCATGCAGCAGGACAGATGGCAGAGCACAGCGGTGACATGCCTGTCAGTGTCTTGCTGCTGGGAGGAGCAGATGATCACACTGCCCGACACCGGCCGCTCTCCTGACATCGCAGCAGAGCGGGCGGGTGTGGACAGTGTGATCACATACTTACGTGCAGGGGGGGGATTCAGCTGAAGACCCCCCCCTGTACTGCATACTGCGCCCCGTGCCTCACCATCTGCAGGACGCTTCCGGCTCCACACTGACCGTCCTCCGGCTCCTCCCCTCGATGCTGAGCTGTGACGTGCGGTAGTCACCGCCCACAGCCCTGTCACTCAATCTGAGTGGCGCCGGCATCCTGTGACGTACCCGTCTTGTTTGAGAGCCCGGAAATGCCGGGACGTCAGAGGATGCCGGCGGCCACAGCTCCAGGGGGTCATGTGACAGGCACTGAGCGTGCAGGATAGCGCCCGCTCAGTGCCAGAAATGGAAACACAAGCCAATGGAGAAGACGCCTAGAATGGTAAGTATAACTCCTACAGAAAATAAAAAAAATGGTGAACCACCCCTTTAAGTGAGGTGCAGTACCCTGTGGTGACTGAAGCCTCAGGGGCGCCACATGTCCATCTATCTATCTATGATTCTATCTATCTAGCCATCTATCTATGATTCTATCTATCTGCTGAAAGAGCCTTAAAGTGAATCCTGTCAACAGGTTTTTGCTCCCCCATCTGAGAGCAGCATAATGTAGAGACAGATACCCTGATTCCAGCGATGTCACTTTCTGGGCTGTTTGCTTTCATTGTGATAAAATCAAATGTTTTCTCTGCTGCAGATCTAGCAATTATACAGAGCTCATGAATATGCTGGACTACCTGCAGCATGACAAGTAGCCCTGTAATGATAATTTCTTGCTGATTAACCAGTGATGGTTATCAAAACTATACTAAGCAGCCCAATAAGTGACAATTGCTGGAATCAGGATCTCTTCCCCTATGTTATGCTACGCTCAGATTAGGTGTTAAAAACCTGGTGACAGATTCCCTTTGAAGGGGTTGTTAGGTCTAAATCCACAAGTCTGCATTATCACAATTTGGTTTCAATTACTTTAAAAACTGTATGTGACACATTCCCTTAAAGAAAAAAAAAATAGATTTAAACCAAAAATATATATATACCAAGAAGTTAGATTTAAAAAGAAAACAAAAAAAGTTAGAGTAAAGTAGGGCCCGGCCAAAAGAGTCCACCTTGTCATGGTGACAGGCTTAAAAAAATCTTTTGGCCAAAACAAAATCTGATGTCTGTGTGTGTGATACGGTGTTCAATGTGAAGGGTTAATTAATGTGTGATTGGTGAGGTTGTAGTGCAGAAGTGAAGGTTTCCAAGAGTGGCGGTGGGACTGTGGAAGATTCGCGGTATGGAGGCGGGAGCTGGGGTGGAGCCTCAAAGGAGCCCCGAACTTTTGCCAGTATGGGGCCCTGAAATTCCTAGTGGCAGCCCTGGATATAATGGAGGAGGCTCTATCTCTGTCAGTTACCTCAGATATAATGGAGGAGGCTCTGTCAGTTACCTCAGATATAATGGAGGAGGCTCTATTTATCTGTTACCTCAGATATAATGGAGGAGGCTCTATCTCTGTCTTTTACCTCAGATATAATGTAGAAGGCTCTATCTCTGTCAGTTACCTCAGATATAATGGAGGAGGCTCTATCTCTCTGTTACCCCAGATAGAATGAAGAAGGCTCTATCTCTAATTTACCTCAGATATAATGGAGAAGTAGGGAAAAAAAGTTTTCAGCTCACCTGATTCAGTGTACTCCAGGGCTTGCAAGGTGCACGCAATCCACGAGACAGGCCAGTCAGGTAGGTTACCTCAGATATAATGGAGGAGGCTCTCTCTGTCAGTTACCTCAGATATAATGGAGGAGGCACTATCTTTGTCAGTTACCTCAGAAATAATGAAGGAGGCGCTGTCTCTATTAGTTACCTCAGATATAATGGATGAGGTTCTATCTCTCTGTTACCTCAGATATAATATAGGAGGCTCTATATCTGTCAGTTACCTCAGATATAATGGAGGAGGCTCTATTTCTCCTTTATCACAGATAACATTGAGGAGTCTCACTCCCAGGGTCCATTTACACTGAAGGATTATTGTGAGCAACAATGGTCTTTGTCTGACATATCCTTCAACCAATCTGATCTTGCCGGGGACTTGATGTGATAACTGTCAGTCGCCTCCTGACAGGTGAGATTGTGCCATGTACAATAATGGCGGAGCAGTGTGTTATCAATGTGATGATCGGATCGCATGTACAAGTCTCCTTGTGTGAACAGTAAGTAATGGAAAAATAAAAATAAAAAAATAACCCAAACTCATTGAAATTGCAAAAAAGGTGCAATTCCACAATTGTTTATTTTATTTATCATGTTTATGATATGGTAAAACTGTAAGTATGATTCTCCAGGTCAGTACGAGTACGTAGATACCAAAGATGTATATATTTTTTTATTTAAGTGGTAAAAAAAAAGACAGAAATTTGTCAAAACAAAATTCACTATTGTCGCCATTTTCCATCAACCATTACGTTTTTATTTTTCGGGATCTGGGGCTAAGTGATGGCTTATTGTTTTCTCCCCTGAGCTGATGCTTTTACTGATACCTTTGTGGGTAGATGCGATGTTTTGATTGCTTCTTATTGTAGTTTATCGTAATGTTGCGACCATAAAAACGTAAGCCTGCTTTCACACTACGTTTTTTTAACATCCGTCATTAACGTTTTTTTAACGCAAAAACAGATCCAGTGCAAATGCGTTTTCATTTCAATGCATTTGCAATGGACTCGCGTCAACATGCGTTCACCTGCGTTTGCGTGCGTTATAGTGAGGATCCAGCCACTTGCAGTTTTTTAACTTATTTCAAAAACGCTACTTGTAGCGTTTTTGAGCTGCGTCCAAATACTGCAAATTGCTGGATCCTGACTAAACAGCACGCAAACGCATGTGAACGCTGGCATGCTGATAGACAGGATCCTGCTTGCTCTACTGAGCATGCACAGAACCAGCCTCGGGTGATCAGTCTCTCTCTCCACCTCTCTCCACCTTCCTCCCTCTCTCCACCTCCCTCTCTCTCTCCCTTCCTCCCTCTCTCTCTCCACCTCCCTGCCTCCCCCTCCCTCTCTCTCCACTCTCCCCTGCCTGAGAGCGGAGGACGCTCGTAACCAAGGTAAACATCGGGTAACCGCGATCTTAGTTACCCGATGTTTACCTTGGTAACGTGTGCAGGCAGCCTTGCTCCTAGCAGCTGCAGACGCTCGTAACCAATGTAAATATCGCGTATCCAAGCAAGTTACCCGATGCTTACCTTGGTTACGAGCCTCCACAGCTGTTAGATGCCGGCTCCCAGTCTGTAACGTTCAATTCCCCTCACTCCCGATCACATGACTCCAATGCCCGCCCATAAATTTAAAGTGACAGGATCCTGCAAAATAACACATGCGTTTGCATGCGTTTTTTTGCTGTAAAAGCAGGATCCGCTTTTGCAGCAAAAAAACGTTCATGACGCATGTTAAAAAAACGTAGTGTGAAAGCAGCCTAATTCTGGTGTTTTGATTTTTTTTTCTTTACACTGTTTACCGTTCCTATTCTTTTAATTTATATTTTGATAGATCGAACATTTCTGAAAGCAGTAATATCAAATATGTGCATTTTTTAAATTGTTTTATTGTCAATGGGGCAAAAGGGGAGTGATGGTAACTTGTGGTATTTTTGATTTATTTAATATTTTTAAAAAGTTTTTTTTTCACTTTTTACTGTATTTACTAGTCTCTTTGGGGGATGTGAAACTGTGATCGTCCAATCACTAGTACTGTGCAGAGCAGGGCATCAGAATCAGTACTGCTCAGTAGTGCAGAAATCACAATCTCCTATGAATGCCGGCTGCAAGCGTTCACAGTAGGACCGTAATGACAGACACAGGGGTCATCAGCTAAGTCTCAGCTGTCATGACAACCCATCGGAGCATGAGGCCCTCCCGGACAGCATTGTACTTTCATCTATATCAGATGACAAATACAGATACAGTTGAAAGCAATGATAAGAGTGAGCGCTCGGCTCCCTTCTCCATCATTATCCTTCAGTGTCTGAGATCTGATGTCTCTGTACAGCGGGCGCAATTACATCACTACTGTGCGCCCACCACTGTGCCAAGAAATGCAGAGCTGCAGAACACTCGCTATTGAAGTTGGAGTAGCGGGGAAAAGGGCAGTGGGGAGTTGTTATTTTTTTATCAGTGAGTACACTGGTGGCTAATGGCCACTATTTGGAGAACTATGGGGTGCATTATAATATCTGGAGGATTATGGGGTGTGCATTAAAATATATGGAGGACAGAGGGGGTGAATTAAAATATTTTGTTTATCTTGACTCAAAAAAAGATTGATCAAGAAGTCGTATGTGCTCGTATTTCAATATGGTACAAAAAAAAAATTACAGTCCACTTACACATAAACCAAGCCTCTTACAGGTCTGTAAATAGAAAAAATAATAAGTTAGTACTCTTATAGCATAGGAACAAAAAAAAGACAATTTTTTAAAAGTGATTTTTCTTGTGAAAAAGTAGTAACATTTTTTAAAAGGTATAAATTTGGTATTGTTTTAATTACATCATCTGGCAGATTAATGTTGTGTTATATGTCCATTGTGCTGCACGGTGAACTCTGTAAAATATAAAATTTAAATGCAATTCCAGATTTAATGGGTTTTTTTTTGTTCATGCCTCCAACCCAAAAAAAAAAAAATTAAACAGTGAACAAAAAGTTGTATGTATCAAACACGGTACAAGTAAATCTATAGCTTGTCCTGTAAACAAAACAATAAAACCTACAGAAGAAATATAACATCACAGTTATGTTCACACTAGAAAAATGATTTTTCTTAAGAAATTTCTTAAGAAATTTCTCAAGAGTGAAGGATTAGTGCACCTGCGTTAAAAAAACGCACCAAAAACACACCTGCGTTTTTGCCGCGTTTTCGGTGCGTTTTTGGTGCGTTTTTACCGCTGGTTGCTCCCTGCGTTATTGTGCCAATTATCTATGGCAAATAACGCAGTTAGCTGCAGAAAAGAAGTGACTGCTCATTCTTTTCCTTAAGAAAATCTACTGAAAGAATTTTCTTAAGAAAAAAACGCAGTGTGCGCACAGCTAATTTTTTTGCCATAGGTTTTGCTGGGGAATGTCTGCAGAAAGGTTACAAGAATTTCTCAAGAAATTTCTGCAGCAAAAACGGACCAAAAACGCAGGTAAAAAACGCAGTGTGTGAACATAGCCTTATACCCAATGATGAACAATGTTTTAAAAAAATAAATAAAAAAAAATTGTTTTATTTTTTGCTTCCCCGTGAGTTAATAAAAAGTGATAAAAAAAGGTGACATGTACCACAAAATGGCACCAATGAAAACTACATCTTGTCATGCAAAAACAAGCCATCATACTGTTCCGTGGATGGAAAATTGTGAAAACTTTCAGAATATGGCGACCGCAAAGCAAATTAATTTTTTAAGAGTGTATTAATTGTAGAAAAGTAATAAAACTAAATAAATTTGACTCCACTGTAATCGTAAAAGTTTTTTTTACATTTTTGTTCCTTCCTCCCATCCTTTAAGGAACTATAACTATTTATTTTCCGTCCACATTGCCATATGAGGGCTTTTTTTAATTTTTTTGCAGAGTTGTAGTTTTGAATCACTCCGATCTCTTACCATAACAAGAGAAGACAGATGCGTTGTGAAATGCTAAAACATGCAAACAATGAATGTAAGAATATAGACATGCATTACTGCTTAAGAAAATCTAGGAAAAATTCAGAGCGTACAAAAATGGTCATTTCTATATCTGCCCAGTAGCCACCTCAAGGCATATCTCGTATACTGGGAAGCGACACTGAACTCCAACCTCTCTCTGGGTTACATTTTTGTATGCTAAGTATCTCAATTTTTTCCTACATTTCCTCAAGCAGTAATGCACGTCTATATTCTTACATTAATGGTTTTCATGCTTTAGCATTTCAGAGTGCAACTGTCTTTTTTTTGTTATTATATGTCATGTTCAGTTTTGCACCTGTTCAGACTGCATTTTGGGAGTGCCGTCAGTCTTTTTGTCTAGATTCTTTTACCTTAAACTAAACTGGAAAACAGGAACAACGTTCAGTGAAGTGGTGGAAAAAAACCATCAATTCCGTCAGAATCGCACTACAAGGCGGCATTACGGGACCAATGCCATTTCCTAGCAATATGACCCGTCTCCTACAAGCTTTATATATATATATATATATATATATATATATATACATATATATGCAGAGACTCAGTTTTTTCCCCCATTAAATATTAAATGTAAAACAGTTTTTGGCCGAATATCTAACATTTTAGTGTTCATTATGTGGTAAAAATTGTTGGGCCATATGATTCCCCAGGTCAGTTCAATCATAAAATACATGCATACCTTTTAATTATCATTATCTAAGTGGTAAAAAAAAAAATTGGAAATTTGTAAAAAAAAAAAATTGGTTTCTGTTTACATTTTTTACTTCTTAATTTTTCTCTTCATAAAGCTGAGACACCTTGTTTTTGTTTTTTTTTACCATGGAAAGCTGACACTTTTATTGATATTTTCAGGCACAAACATAGTTTTTATTGCTTTTTATTGCAATTTTTCACAAAAATGTGAGGATCAAACAGCTGCAATTCTGGAATATCCATTTTTTCTCTTAACGGCATTGACCATATGGATTAATTTAATATTTTGATCATTTCCACTTTATAAATATGGAAATATCAATTATGTTCTTATGTTATTGCTTTGTTATTAAAGGGCGAAAAGGAGAATTATTCCCCCCGATTTTGTTCCTTCAGGCGACCTGAACCTGTGATCATGTCATCGCTTCCGCTATACACTTCTCGGCTTCATAGAAGGATAAAGATGACAGCGATAGGTCCTTCAGCAGAGCCCGGCTGTCATAACAGCCCACTGACAGCACGCTGTCAGGTCACCTGGAGATGATAGAAGCCATTACTTGCATGCACGGATGAACCTGCTAATTAAATGCCCGATTTCTATGGCTAAACAGCAGCGACCAGAGAAACTATTAGGCTGGAAACACATCTATGCGAGTAAAATCGGTCCGAGTTGGCTGAAAAAAACATGGCTGATTTTAGTTCACGTTAGGGCCGAGTGCAACGCACGTGCGATGCTTTTTCTGAATAAATTATTGATTTTGCTTGCGTGTGCGACGCGTGTGTGTCGCGTTTGCGATGCTAGTTTCCTGCAACATCTTAACTAGATAAAAGTGATTACACATGTGTCAGTTAATTTACGTTTGGGAATGTGATGTCACATTCATCTGTTGAATATTTAATGAGCATAGTTCCTGCCAGACTTGCAAATGTGAACGCTGGTGCGCGTGTGTGATCCTTCTTTTAATCCGCTTCCATAGGGAATCATTGAGAAAAATGGTTCGAGAAACTCGCAAAAAAGCAGCATGCTGCGATTTTTTTCTCAGTCCGATTTGGACTGAGAAAAAAATCGCAGATGAGAGCTGAATCATTCACTAACATGTGTCCGATTCCAATGCGAGATTTTCTCGCATTTCTCTACTGCGAGAAACTCGCAAGTGAGAAGGTGCCCTTAGGCCATGTACAGATGGAGTTTTGTAGGTGTTGGAAACTTACGTTTTTTTAAATGTTAACCGCTTAGGACATGCTCTTTCTTTTTTTTTTATAGGAGTTTTGGAGAAGTTAATTTTGTATTTTTCTAAAGTGTTGTGCAGCTTTCAGATTGGACAGTGCTGAGTCTGGAGTGTTATCTATCAGGAGACTCTTCAAAGAAGTGACATGCACGTTCTTTTTTCCCCAATAAGTGGTTTTCAAAATCTACAGTGGGAAAAAATACTTCATATTCCACAAAGAGGATTAATATTCATTAAGAAGAGAATTTCAAGCATTTTTTTTTTTTTGTTGTAAATTTCTAGAGCTCAAAAAAAGAAATCAGTGTGCGCATAGTCTTACAGAAAGATGTCGGCTGTGTAACATAGCAGGCAGCGCCTGGGTAATGTGTGGAGTCAGCTGCTACATTTTAATTATTTCTAGAAAAACTTCAGATTTTCATTTTTTCCGTCATCTAAAGTCTCTGTCCTAACTCTGCCCGGTAACTGCTGACCATCTGGAGATTAATTTTCCTATTGGGAGAAGGTGTTATTCCCATCTAATCAGAGCTGAGCTTTGCCCTCTAGTGCACAGTGCCTGTGATTGATACTGTTACATTGTGTTTGTCTCGGGCGTCACATTCTTGTTCTCGGGGCCCTCCCATATATCAGAGTCAGGATGAGGAAGATAGCCCCCCTCATTGTGCTGCTCCTTTATGTATCTGCAGTGCATTCTGGTGAGTATGGAGAGTTATCAGGCTTTTTTCTTATATAAAAGAAGCATGTGATCAGAATATACAGTATATATATATATATATATATATATATATAGTATATATCAGAACAACGGCAAGGCAATATCCAGCAATAACGTGAGCAATCCGGAATGCTGTTAAAAAATTCCTTCACTTTATTCATGTCCATAAAATTAAAATGGTCCAAGCGATTCACAACAGCAAATTAACGCAGGAGAGTAGCACAGATAGGACTACGCATTTCGGCGGTAGTTCCCTCCTTCCTCACGGTCCAATTTTTGAGATTTTGGACCGTGAGGAAGGCGGGAACAACCGCCGAAACACGTAGGCCTATCTGAGCTACTCTCATGCGTTTATTTGCTGTTCTGAATCGCTTGGACCATTGTAATTTTATGGACATGAATGAAGTGAAGGAATTTTTTTAACAGCATCCTGGATTGCTCACGTTATTGCTGGATATTGCCTTGCCGTTGTTCACATTAATATGGATAGACTCCTAATCCTGATCCGGGCACAACGGAGTTAACTAGGTCAGCTGAGGCTCCAGGTGATTCATTCGAGTGAGCTGGTCTGCAGTGTTTGGTATATATATATATATATATATATACAATCATGTTTTTTCTATAAATACATAGACACAGAGCTACGCTCAGTCCATGACTATAATAGTATGACCACGTGTTGGCTTGCAGTAGATGATTACTTCGCCTACGACTACTGTTGGGGGAGACTTCCAAGGGGGTCTCTCTCAGGGTCTTGGAGGAGGATTCCAAATCAGATCTGCACAGATATATATGTATGAGGAAAAATGACCACACAGAGACGTGTCTCTATCCAGGAGAAACACAATGCTCTTCTAACCCGTATATTGTAAAACAATCAGAGTTATACAATTCATTCAGTACAGCTGTTGACCAATTATCTAACTTGATTTCACTTACTCCCTTATTTGACTAGAGTTCCCTACAAAACTATACTGTCCTTGACAAGGCACCTGGAGATAAGCAAAAATCTCTGTGTGCATGTCTGCAGCTTGTTACTGACATTCAAGAGACCAGTCTAAAGCCCGCTTTACACGCTACAATATATCTTACGATATATATATATGGAGAGACTCGGGGTTTTTTTGCCATTAAATATTAAATGTAAAACAGTTTTTGCCCAAATATTTAAAATTTTAGTGTGGTATGTGGTAACAATTGTTGGGCCGTATGATTCCCCATGTCAGTTCAGTCATAAAATACATGCATACTTTTTTATTATCATTATTTAAGTGGTAAAAATAAAAAACTGGAAATTTGTAAAGAAAAAAAAAAGTTGTTTTGTGTTTACATTTTTTACTTCAGAACTTTTCTCTTCATAAAGCTGAGACATCATGGATTTTTTTTATTTTTTTTTTACCGTGGAAAGTTGACACTTTTATTGATATCATTTTCATGCACAAACAGTTTTAAATTGCTTTTTATTGCCATTTTATTTACAAAAATGTGATGATAAAACAGCTGCAATTCTAGCATATCCATTTTTTCTCTTAACGGCATTGACCATATGGATTAATTTAATATTTTGATGAATTCCACTTTATAAATGGGGAAATATCAATTATGGATTTTTTTTTATTGCTTTATTATTAAAGGGGGAAATGGAGAATTGTGACACCCCTGGACTATTCAGGGCATCAAAGGGTACTGCACGTTCTTTACCTCTTAGTGCAGGACTCAACCGCCCATGGTTCTAGGTTCCCAACCTATGGTACTGCCTCCATCAGCATCCAAATCCCAACCACACCTCACACCACACCCTGTTAGACACACCAGTGGGCTGCTGAGCTGGAATAGGGCCATCCACCTAGGGGTCAGGCAGACTGGTGGTAGGGAATTAGAGCAGTCGGCTCCAGGGGAGCAAAGGAGAAGGAGTTGGGTGATAGCCCTCGAGCAGTGAGGAGCTAGGGGAGCGTGTGGCTCCCAGGAGAGTAAGAGGTTGGGTTGCAGACGGTGGTCTGGGCTCGGAGGAGTCGGAGACCCGGTCGCAGGGGATTGAGGCTGGGTGCCTAGACCTGGTCTCGGACGGTCAGCAGCCTGAGCCTAATCACCGGTCAGGGACCGAAAGCATTGTGGGGTACTGGACCCTAGGTCGGGGAGTAGCTTCAAGCAACCCGGCAATTACCTGCGGAGGATAGTGACTTTATGGACTGTCCCCACGAAGCTCAAAGATCAGGGGCACTAGCGCAACGAGGGGGATAGGGCTTTCCAACCCACGCAGCCCACAGAAATCCCAAGCATGAGCTCTTGAGAGCACAGCTCCTCTACCAACAGTGGGGAGCGGGGCCGGACAGCTTTATGCCAATGGGCCACCAGAACACTTCAATTTCTGCACGGAGGCAGGCTCCGGACCACCTGGCAGTACTATAGGGGACGGATACCCGGATGGGCTCCCCCAAGAGGCCAGCGGCACCCAGAGACTTGGTTTACCTTGTTGTCAGCGTCTGCTTTTCATCACCGACGCTGTCTGAGTGAATACATGGTCCTCCCCTGCTTTCCACTAGCCCTGTGCTCCCCTGCACCAGTGTCCCACCATCTAGAGTCCGGGGCCTTTCCTACCCGTGGAGGAAAACGTGATTTGGCTGCCCCTACTCAATCTCCCCCAAGTACTACCATCGGCAGCGGTGGTATTCCCCTTTTACCGCGAACCACGGGTGGCGTCACGAACTCTCTTATCCCCTGTAAATAGCCCCTTTTGCATTTGAGAGTCGCCGCGAGCCCCCGGGTCCGGAGACCCTCGAGCCACAGCCGCGACACCCCCGGATCCGAGTGGTTCGACCGCTGCTGGGGCGGCACAGAATTATGCCCCCCAATTTTGTTCCTTCAGGCGACCTGAACATGTGATCACTTCTTCTATAAACTGCTCTGCTTTATAGGAGGACAAAGATGGCAGTGATAGGTCCTTCAGCAGAGCCCGGCTGCCAAAATAGCCCACTGACACCACGCTGTCATGTCACCTGGAGATGATAGAAGCCATTACTCGCATGGACGGGCGAACCTACTAATTAAATGCCCGCTTTCTACGGCTAAACAGCAGCATTTTTTTAAACAATAACCGCTTAGGAAATGCTCTTTTTTTTTTTTTTACAGGAGTTTTTGAAGAAGTTAATTTTGTATTTTTCCAAAGTGTTGTGCAGCTTTCTGATTGGACAGTGCTGAGTCTGGAGTGTTATCTATCAGGAGACTCTTCAAAGTGACATGCACGTTCTTTTTTCCCCAATAAGTAGTTTTCAAAATCTACAGTGGGAAAAAATACCTCATATTCCACAAAGAGGATTAATATTCATTAGGAAGAGAATTTCAAGCATTTGGTTTTGCTGTAAATTTCTAGAGCTCAAAAAAAGAAATCAGTGTGCGCATAGTCTTACAGAAAGATGCTGGCTGTGTAACACAGCAGGCAGCTCCTGGGTAATGTGTGTGGAGTCAGCTGCTATATTTTAATTATTTCTAGAAAAACTTCAGATTTTCATTTTTTCCGCCATCTAAACTCTCTGTCCTCCCTCTGCCCGGTAACAGCTGACCATCTGGAGATTAGTATTCCTATTGGAAGAAGGTGTTATTCCTATCTAATCAGAGCTGAGCTTTGCCCTGCATTGCACAGTGCCTGTGATACTGTTACATTGTGTTTGTCTCGGGCGACACATTCTTGTTCTCGGAGCCCTCCCATATATCAGAGTCAGGATGAGGAAGATAGCCCCCCTCATTGTGCTGCTGCTCCTTTATGTATCTGCAGTGCATTCTGGTAAGTATGGAGAGTTATCAGGTTGTTTTCTTCTATAAAAGAAGCATATGATCAGTCTCTGTCTGTGTGTCGCTGTCTGTTTCTTTCCTTTTCTGTCTGTTTCGATCTCTTTGTCTGTATTTGCATCAGTCTATCTGTCTCAATCTCTGTATCTGTCTGTCTCTCTCTGTCTTTTTGCCCGGCTGTCTTTTTGCCCGTCTGTCTCTTTGCCCGGCTGTCTGTTTCTAGGTCTGTCTCTTTTCCCGCTCTGTCTCTTTTCCCAGCTCTGTCTCTTTGCCCGCTCTGTCTCTTTGCCCGCTCTGTCTCTTTGCCCGCTCTGTCTCTTTCACGCTCTGTCTCTTTCCCCGGCTGTCTCTTTCGCGCTCTGTCTCTTTCCCCGGCTGTCTCTTTTTCCCTGGCTATCTCTTTTTCCCCGGCTGTCTCTCTTTCCCCGGCTGTCTCTCTTTCCCCGGCTGTCTCTTTTTCCCCGGCTGTCTCTTTCCCCAGCTGTCTCTGTCTCTCTCTATCCGTCTCACCACCGACATCTTTTTACACATAAGTCTTTTATACTAACAGTTTATTTTGTTCCTATAGCAACCACTGACAGTTGCTATTTATATCCTGCAGCTCCCAGCTCCATTCAGTTTAATGCCTGCAGGATTTTTGTAGAGTAACTGGAAAGGACGGGGTTACATTTTCCCGCCCAAACATAGTCTACGACGCTCCCTGGGTCACATGAGGCATCTGTGCAAAATTTCGTGATTGTACATGTGACGGTGCGGATTCCTTTAGCGGACATACACACACACATACACTGAGCTTTATATGTATATATATATACATATATACAGTTAGGTCCAGAAATATTTGGACAGTGACACAATTTTGGCGAGTTGGGCTCTGCATGCCACCACATTGGATTTGAAATGAAACCTCTACAACAGAATTCAAGTGCAGATTGTAACGTTTAATTTGAAGATTTGAATAAAAATATCTGATAGAAATTGTAGGAATTGTCACATTTCTTTACAAACACTCCACATTTTAGGAGGTCAAAAGTAATTGGACAAATAAACCAAACCCAAACAAAATATTTTTATTTTCAATATTTTGTTGCGAATCCTTTGGAGGCAATCACTGCCTTAAGTCTGGAACCCATGGACATCACCAAACGCTGGGTTTCCTCCTTCTTAATGCTTTGCCAGGCCTTTACAGCCGCAGCCTTCAGGTCTTGCTTGTTTGTGGGTCTTTCCGTCTTAAGTCTGGATTTGAGCAAGTGAAATGCATGCTCAATTGGGTTAAGATCTGGTGATTGACTTGGCCATTGCAGAATGTTCCACTTTTTTGCACTCATGAACTCCTGGGTAGCTTTGGCTGTATGCTTGGGGTCATTGTCCATCTGTACTATGAAGCGCCGTCCGATCAACTTTGCGGCATTTGGCTGAATCTGGGCTGAAAGTATATCCCGGTACACTTCAGAATTCATCCGGCTACTCTTGTCTGCTGTTATGTCATCAATAAACACAAGTGACCCAGTGCCATTGAAAGCCATGCATGCCCATGCCATCACGTTGCCTCCACCATGTTTTACAGAGGATGTGGTGTGCCTTGGATCATGTGCTGTTCCCTTTCTTCTCCAAACTTTTTTCTTCCCATCATTCTGGTACAGGTTGATCTTTGTCTCATCTGTCCATAGAATACTTTTCCAGAACTGAGCTGGCTTCATGAGGTGTTTTTCAGCAAATTTAACTCTGGCCTGTCTATTTTTGGAATTGATGAATGGTTTGCATCTAGATGTGAACCCTTTGTATTTACTTTCATGGAGTCTTCTCTTTACTGTTGACTTAGAGACAGATGCACCTACTTCACTGAGAGTGTTCTGGACTTCAGTTGATGTTGTGAATGGGTTCTTCTTCACCAAAGAAAGTATGCGGCGATCATCCACCACTGTTGTCATCCGTGGACGCCCAGGCCTTTTTGAGTTCCCAAGCTCACCAGTCAATTCCTTTTTTCTCAGAATGTACCCGACTGTTGATTTTGCTACTCCAAGCATGTCTGCTATCTCTCTGATGGATTTTTTCTTTTTTTTCAGCCTCAGGATGTTCTGCTTCACCTTAATTGAGAGTTCCTTAGACCGCATGTTGTCTGGTCACAGCAACAGCTTCCAAATGCAAAACCACACACCTGTAATCAACCCCAGACCTTTTAACTACTTCATTGATTACAGGTTAACGAGGGAGACGCCTTCAGAGTTAATTGCAGCCCTTAGAGTCCCTTGTCCAATTACTTTTGGTCCCTTGAAAAAGAGGAGGCTATGCATTACAGAGCTATGATTCCTAAACCCTTTCTCCGATTTGGATGTGAAAACTCTCATATTGCAGCTGGGAGTGTGCACTTTCAGCCCATATTATATATATAATTGTATTTCTGAACATGTTTTTGTAAACAGCTAAAATAACAAAACTTGTGTCACTGTCCAAATATTTCTGGACCTAACTGTATATATATATATATATATATATATATATATATATTGTGAGATGCCGAGGGGAGAAGTACTAGAGAACAGGTATGTTTCCCCTCGGTTCATTTCTCCATGTATTGATTGTGGAGCGGTTGGCCCATGCAAATGGGCTGGGAAAAGTTATGTCTGGCTCAGCAATAAGTTAGTCACTGAAGCCTGTTTATTTCATTGTAATTTTTCGGCTCGGTTTTTCCTGGAGCAATCAGTAGGAATGGCAGTGTGACTGGTTGCTCCCTTGTCCACATTCAATCCAGGGTTTTGATTCCTCATTGGATCAGCTGAAATAATCAGGAGGCATTCAGAACAGAGAGGCTGCTGAGGAGAGGTACAGGCTCATGGCTGCTGGGGCTGAGACAGACTCCATACCTCCACTGGCTGTGCTGAGGAACCCACACAGTAAGAGAATACTGTTTTGTTTGTTACATAGGTTTATTTTGTAGTTAGCATTCTGTTGTTAGTTAGTGGCCAGACGACCTTAGACGTTTATTTTCCTGTTTTTGCATGTGTAACACTGAGGGATAAGTGTACACAATAAACACGGCAGTGGCCGTATCTGCTTGGAACCTGCCAGCCTGCCGATGTCATCTGTGAATCCATAGCCACTCGCTTGGACCAAAGCAAAGATCCCAGCTGAGCTATATTCCCTGTCTCACAACATATATATATATATATATAGATATATATATATATGCGATCATGTTTTTTCTATAAATACATAGACACAGAGCTACACTCAGTCCATGACTATAATAGTATGACCACGTGTTGGCGTGCAGGAGATGATAACTTCGCCAACGACTACTGTTGGGGGGAGACCTCCAAGGGGGTCTCTTTCAGGGTCTCGGAGGAGGATTCCAAATTAGATCTGCACAGATATACATGTATGAGGAAAAATGACCACACAGAGACGTGTCTCTATCCAGGAGAAGCACAATACTCTTCTAACCCGTATATTGTAAAACAATCACAGTTATACAATTCATTCAGTACAGCTGTTGACTAATTATCTAACTTGATTTCACTTACTCCCTTATTTGGCTAGAGGTCCCTACAAAACTATACTGTCCTTGACAAGGCACCTGAAGATAAGCAAAAATCTATGTGCGTATGTCTGCAGCTTGTTACTGATATTCAAGAGACCAGTCTAAAGCCCGCTTTACACGCTACAATATATCTTACGATGTGTCGGCGGGGTCACGTCGTAAGTGACGCACATCCGGCATCGTAAGTTACATTGTAGCATGTAACAGCTACGTGCGACTGTGATTGAACGGTAAAATGTTCATCGCATGCACGTCGTTCATTCCTGATGAATTGAACATCAGGTTGTTCAATGTTCCCGGGGCAGCCAACATCGCAGTGTGTGACACCCTGGGAACATTGAACAGATCTTACCTGCATCCCGCAGCTTCCGCCGGCAATGCGGAAGGAAGGAGGTGGGCGGGATGTTTACATCCCGCTCATCTCCGCCCCTCCGCTTCTATTGGCCAGCTGCCGCGTGACGTCGATGTGACGCCGAACGTCCCTCCCACTCCAGGAAGTGGACGTTCGCCGCCCACATCGCGGTCGTATGGACGGGTAAGTACGTGTGACGGGGGGTTACTCGTTTGTGCGACACATTCACCAATTGAACGTGCCGCACATACGATGGGGGCGGGTACGATCGCATAAGATATCGTATGCTGGATCATATGGTGTAAAGCAGGCTTTAGGCCCCCTTCACACGTCAAAAAAAGAAAAACATTGTTTTTCACTGATGTGTAAAACACGCACATGTCCCTCCATGTTCCGTGATTCACGGCACACATGGGTTGTCCAATCCGTGATTGCAAATGGACATTACTCACCTGCCTTTGCTCCTGCTGTCCATGGTGCTGAACTCCTCGGCTCTGCACCGTCCGCCCATCGCTCTCTGCAGCTACTTCCGGGTCGGCTGTTCCTACTTTCATGAATATTCATGAGCCGGGCAGGAGCTGCAGAGAGCGGAGGCTGCACAGCGAATCGCTGGAAAGGTTAGTTGAAAATGTTTAATATGTCAGTGTTTTTCTGGTACGTGTTTCACGGATCACACAAGGATCACACCATAGTGTGGTCCGTGGGTCATCAATGATGCCAGAAATAAACGGATTTGTCTCCGTGCAGAATCACGGACACGCGTGTACGCTGCACGGAGACACGTTCAGTGAAAAATCACTGATGTGTGAGCAGACCCATTGATTATAATGGATCTGCGTATGTCAGTGATTCTGTTACGTATAAAAAAAAAGCACAAACGTACCAGAATCACTGACGTGTGAAGGGGGCCTAAGACAGCCTCCTGAATGCCTGCTTTGTACAGCTTAGCATGATTAGTTTCAGTAATACATTCCAGGACATGTATCCTAGTATACATGATAGCATTTAAGCAATGGTTATACAAAGACAGATTATCTTATTATATGGACAATTGATTCATAGCCTGGGCCTTCACACTACCACCCCCGTGCCATTCAGGAGATGACTACCTCACCCACGACTGCCACCCCATGCTACATACTCCTCAGAGTGGTGTAATGTTACCATGTCATTTTTGCCAAACACTGAATGTCGTAAAATCGATACAAGATCAACAATAATGGATTTTTACTTTCCACCTGACAAATTCAGTAAATTATAATGTAAATTAGATAGTGGCATAATTGCAACTTGTATCACCAAAAAATAAGCCCTCGTGCGGATGGAAAGTTCTGATAAATCAATGGAGAAATAAAAATGTTTCAACCTTTGGAAGAAGAGAAAAATGTTGTCTGAGAAAGGTAGAGGTATAAACAATTCACTGAACCTAGTAATGATCAGATATAATAAGAATCTATGTGTATCCAATGATTCCCAGGTGACCTACTCAGATTGGATCCTCCCTGTGACGGGGTATGCGGGAGAGCAGTAAGGGACACCAGACCGACGAACAATCCAAAGGGCTTTATTGGAACCACAAAGATAAAGCACCAGACATACTGTAAATATAAATCCTTAAAGTTTCAAGGAGTCCACAACAAAACAAAAGATCCAGGAGCGCCTCCCGGTATTCCAACGCCAGGGAAAATATGGCAATGGTTCTTTTATGAGTTCCTTGAGTCCAACAGGGTGAACAACAAAACACAATCCCATGGGGCCACTGATTTCCAATCTGTAACAGTCCATACACAGGCTCTAGGATCCAGCCTCAGCTATAAATCCTAGTCCTTCTCCAGCCGAGATCCAACTAACTGAACTAACATGGGTCTCATTGTTCTTCTCTCCTGGGATCAGCCCCTTAGTTAGGTGGGCCCACCTCCCCCTGGACATTTGATACATGAATGGACTTTAGACGTCCTGGCTCTGTTCTGTTTACCAAGCTGTGGATTGGAGAAGTCCCATGCTGAGAAGAACAAACAATCCCCCACCAGTAGTACATACAGGACAGTCAAGGAGAGACAGACTATTACACCTTGAGCACAGGCGGGGGAGGAACACACTGTTACACTCAATTCTCATTTGGCCCAGACCTCTATGACGGCTACTCCAGACCATAACTCATCTCTACAGAGCAGCCATCCAGATGCCTTCGGCTCCTCCTAATTTTTGCACTTTCGAACAACACAAAAATAATACTCATCTAGCTATCTGCTGTCCAAGATTCGCCACCAATAAATAGAGCAAGGCTCCTGCGGCCAAAAGCATGGCTATCAGATACAACTGAATGTATTGAAGTTGCCTCTTATTTCAGCAAGTTATTTTGCAAAACTAATGGCAATCTTCTGAATGACTCATCTAAAACATTTACCAGATCCATGTAAAAGTTCAGTGCAAGAGCACATGTAAGTAGATTTACTGCAAAACAATACCCCTAAGCACACAAATTCTATCAAAATCCAACTCCCTACATGACCTGACAGTTTACAGGGACATTAGAAGTACCAGACATAGCAGAAGAAAATGCAGCCTAGGAGGTATCAATCACAGATTGGTCTGCAAAATAAAATCATATCTTAATCATATAAGATCCCAGAATTCTATATCAATTAAGACCCAAAATAGATGCCTAAATTCAGACCCGACACCAAAACACCTAAACCAGTTCACATCCCAGTCCTCTAAATTTCTTCAGACTCCAAACCAGGTTTCCTAATATAATCAGACCCCAAAAATAAGTCAGAACCCAGACCTGACCTCGCAGTTTAATCAGATCCCAACATTTAAAAGATCCCAGACTCCTAAAATAATATAAGATCCCGAATACGACCAATAAAATAAGTTCAAACCCAAATCTACAAGATCCCTAAATTCAGACCTCAGACCAAACCCACTAATTTAATTCAGATTTTAGACTAAATTAATCCACATGCCGGACCATCAAAGCACATTCATACACAAAGGTCTGTACGTTAAGTGGATACTTGAAGCCTTTGGTCAAGGAAAACCATCCAAAGCAACAGAGGCTGTAGAGGGTGGAGAAATGGAAGGCTAAAGTGTGACACAAGGAATCCAAAGACTAAGAGAAGACATGGAACTGACTAGTCTTACTGTGGTAAAGTAGCAGAGCCCAGCGATGTAGCAGACCTGGGTATGCTAGGAGGCACATTTGTGGTAAAATAGCAGAGTCCAGGGATTGTAGTACAGCTAAGTATTTCAGGTGACACACTTGTCTTATAGTATTTAAAGTAGCACAGTCTGTAGGTTATAGTCGAGCTGGGTTTGTTAGGTGACACACTTGTAGTAAAATAGTGGAGACGTAGAGTACAAAGGTTGCAGCAGGATTGGATATGTCAGGTTTCGTGTTGCCAGTAGAAGTGAAAGGAGAGAGCTATGGACAAGTGCTGTCACCTCTCTAGTCCTTCTTCACCTGGATACGGCAGGTTGCAACCAAATCCCTGATAGGTAGGGGCATCCAGCACCGCCATCCTGCACATAGGACAGGCAACCGGGCAATAATGGCTTTTAATACTCAGGCGCCTAAATGTAATAATTACTGGCGCTAATTACACTGGGGTGACGAGCGTCTTGTTTTAGTAATAATGCCGATTGCTAATAGTAACACCTCAGCACTGCTGCAGAATTACAATAATTACAGCTTAAAGAGGAGGACAAGGACCAAGGCGGCTCCTCCATTAATTACCATATCATGGCAAGTCACGTGAAATAAGTTGTAGAATGGCCCATGTAGCTTTAAAGGGAATCTGTCGCCCCCAAAAAATTATAAAAATATTAATGTATTTTGCAACTATTTTGCATTATTTATTTATTTTTTTAAATTGTCAAAAATATGCAATTTTTTCTCATTTTTTACTGCTGAATATTAAAGGAAGCAACTGTTACATTGCTTTTATTGTCAAAAGTTAATGCTGCATAGAAATATGACTGCTGCAAAGGGGGCTGGTACTGCGCCCACTGCGGTGCCGTCACTCCTCCCCGACACTGTTGGGTGTTGACAAAAGATGGTGAGAGGAAAAAGTTTTGAATCTTAGTGCAGCGCCACCTGGTGAGAGACTGTGATTCCAGTGTGTGATGTCACTTGTGGTGCTGCTCACAAAGAGAGCAATAGAGCAATATTATAAGGCCTGTGGCAGTGCACTGACTCCGCAGTTTGCTTTCTCTGAGGGCTGTCATTGAGCACATTCAGTTTCAGGGGCTGAAAGCTCTGATGTGCCCCTGGGTGTACTTTCTACTGCAGCCCACACATAGTAAACCCACACCGCTGTGTCAGTGCACCCCTACGGGCCCTCTGATATAATTTTACATATTCTGGGTGCCAAGGGTAAAATGCAGTTCCATGTATAGCACTGGGCTTCAGAAACATGGTGCCCATCTCTCTCGCCAAGCTTGTCCTTACTTTTCTATGACCATTGTATGACAAATGGCAACCTCCAGTGGAAGCATAAAAAAAAATTATAAAAGCAAAATTACTCAACTGTAATTTTTTACTTTAGTAAAAATAAATTAAAATATTTCATCTTTTTAGTAAAAATTATAAATGGTGACACTCTACCTCTTGAAATCCTGTCACTTGCCAAGTAATTTCATCTGGTCTAAATGTTGCTGTTCCCCTGAATTTCGTGGGTGTTTTTTTGTGTGGCTGTCCAAATTCGAGATAAGGCCCCTCTTCCTTTTTGTGCCCTTTATTGAAATCTAGTCTTTTAAGCCAAGGAGGTGTGCTCCTCAACTCTTCACTGTGGATATCTTCATGAAGATCAGTAGCTATTTCAGTTGGCAGCACCGGGCTCACAGACAGCCTTCTACATATCCTGATGTCATACCCACCCTTCACCAGAGGTGACACGGTGATCACATTCATGGCGCTCCACTATGCCAACCAATACTGCCGGACATTACATAGAACGCCAGACTTAAAGGGAACCAATGACAAGGATTTTCGTATATAACCTAAAGCCAGTGCTATACTGGCGCTATCAAGCTGATTCTCTACATACCTTTAGTGGTCAGCTCGGATGTTTAGGTTTTGAAATCCAAGAAAGTTTCAACAATCAGCAGCCTCTTGAGTAACAGCAGCTGAGGATCAGATAATATCTGGGGGGGGGTATTCATAGGTATCCCCTTCCCTTTTAGAATTAGCATAAGTATTATACAATCAATTTAATTTTTAACTTGCAGGAGCTGTGTGAGGTCATACCCATGTGACCAGAAGGGGCGGGGCCTCAGCAGACAAAGCTCTGATCAGGAAGCAACATTTTTCTGTTGGCTGAGGTCCCGCCCCTTCTAGTCACATGGGTATTGTGACGCCCTGACACAGCAGGTAGTCACACATAGGCCCCCGCATAACACCTTCCCTCACCTAGGTTACATACAGCCGACCTGAAACCCTAGCCACCCCCCTCAGGGCAAGACAGGCACACCAGTGGGCGGGACCAGGCGGTTAGGAAATGCCCACCTATGGGTCTAGACAGCCTGGGGCGGGAACAACAATCAGTTATGCTTTAGTTGAAGTCTGAAGTTCAAGTGTAGAGCTCAAGTTGACAGGTGCCAGGGTCAGAGCCCTGGTACCTTGGCTAGGTGGCAGACGGTGGTCTCCATCAGCAGGAGATGAGAAGACGGCTCGGCAGATCCGAGGTGGACCGGGACAGGGTTGGAGCCCGCTGGTACTGACGCCAGAGAACCGACCCGGAAACTGTGCACAGAGGAGGTACTCGGACCCTAAAGCCAGGACCGGAACCAACGGCCTAGCTAATCAACCGATTGAGGGCAGGATTATTGGTCCTGTCCCAACCACAGTCTCAAAAGCAGACAACCACCCACAGAGAGGGATAGGGCATTCACCAGGGCCCGATAGATCCCACGGGTCAGCGTCAGCGGGTACGGCTCCTCAGGTACACAACAAGCCGGGAGTGGACTCCCGTGTTCCATACCGGGAAGTCCAATACAAGCAAACACAGTGCAGAGTGAAAAGACGGCAAACACCAGCCCGGGTGTGGGACCAGAGTACAACCGGCCGCGGCGGCCGGCCACCAGCACCTTAGTTTACCAAAAGACTTGTGTGATTTATTCAACTGTGAGAAACCAAACATCCCCTGGTATGTCCGGGCACACAGGCCCCTGCCATCGCCATCTCCTGCCCAGAGCCACTGGGCCCCGGGACAACCATCCCTACCCACGGAGGGGTTAACATCCAGCTGCCATTACATCTCCCACAGGGTGTCCCACAACAGCAGTGGTGGTGCCACCTTTCACCACACACTGTGGGTGGCGTCACGAATTGAATACGGCCAAGCCCGTACAACTATGTCCCCTTTTTATTTGGTGTGTCCGCGTGACCCCCGGGTCCGGAGGATCCTTCGAGCTACACAGCGGGTCCGGATCCGAGCAGCCCGGCTGCTAAAGGCCTGGGGGCGGCACAGGTATGACCTCAGCACAGGTCATGCAAGTTAAAAATTAAATTGATTGTATAATACTTATGCTAATTCTAACAGGGAGTGGGTATAACTCTGAATAACCCCATATATTATCTGATCTTCAGCTGCTGTCACTCAAGAAGCTGCTGATTTTATAAACTTTACTTTCTTCGATTTCACAACCTACAAATCCGAGCTGACCACTACAGGTATGTATAGAATCAGCCTGATAGTGCTATACTGGTGTTGTGGGCGGAGGGGCCGCGCTCGCTAACGCTCGAGTCTGGGGCTTTTTCTGCTGCTGCTCGGTGGCTCGAGCGGTGGGCCAGACCCGGGGACTCGAGCAGCGCTCCTCGCCCACGAGTGAAAAGGGGTGGTTTTTGGGGAGATTGTTTCGTGACGCCACCCATGGGTCGTGGTGATTATAGGCACCACCGCTGCTGGTGACGGGGATCCCGGGAGCGATGGTAGGGAGCAGCTAGGATGTTGGTTCCCCCTCCGTGGGTAGGGGTTGGTGATCCCGGGGCCCGGTGGATGATGCTGGGAGGCAGGGTCGCTGGGGTGCAGGGTTGCAGGTGCAGCGCGGTGCCGGATGGCACTGTTGTACTCACTCAGATAGTCAATGACAGAGTCTCTGGTAAACCAAACGGCTGAATGGACGGGTCCTGCAGCTGGCTGCAGTGTTGGTGTTCTCCCCAGACAGGGTGATGGTGGCTGTCTCTCCCTGCACCTTGTGGTAATCTTGACTATGATGGCTTTCCACCGGTAGTCCGCTCCCCGACGTATAGGTACCGGAGGAGCACTTTTGCCCGCAGGCGCTGGCCCTTGGATCTCTAGCCTGTGGCGGTGGCTTTATATCCTCACGGTCTGAGCGGTTGCCTGTAGTCGGGTCTTTGGTTGTGAGTGAACCCCAGGGGTCCCGGTCACTATCAGATCTGACCGTTACGGCGGCTCCCAGCCTGGTTGGGGTCTGATGGCCCTGCCTGTGTGCGCTTGGCTTCGGTCCGCTCCCCGGTTCGGTACCGTCGGGCCACCGCCCGTCCACGGTCCTATGGTTCCGCTGACCTCAGTCAACTCCTGCAGACGGCCACCACCGTCTGCCGACCTTGCTGTTTGTGCCTGGGCTCCAACCCAGACACAGTCAGTTTTTCCACTTTACTCCTCTCACTTTCACCTCCAAGACTGATCTCACCCCTCTCCCGCCTCCAGCCCTGTGATCTCCTTGGTGGGTAGGGCCAACCGCCTGGCTCCGCCCCACCTGGTGTGGACATCAAGACTGGAGGGTGGCAACAAGGGTTTTTGTTTGACTGATGTTACTGTCTAGGGGAGAGGATGTGTGTGGTGTTATGTCTGTGACTACCTGGCTAGTCCAGGGCATCACATTCCCCCTTGGTAAAATGCAGACCGTCCGCAGGCTGCCCGTCCATCACCGGTTTTATTTTTCAAACTGCAAAAGATAAATTAACATATAAAACATTTTAACACAAGCATGTTCAGTTCTTCCCTTACGGGAGGTATGGCACTTAAACGTTGCAAAAACAATATATATACACTTTTAATAATAACGGACGGGTTCATGTTCTTCCGCCTTTCCCACCCAAACAACCTAGCCTTGATGCTGCCCCTAAGAAACAGGCAGCACCCCTTTTCCCCAGTCCGGAAACAGGAACATAGCTAGATCACCCAGGCGGGAACGGGTACGGTGTCTCGCACCCGGCTGTCACTTCAGGGGACCCCATGTCCAAGGGGGACCCCTGACCCCCGGAGGATGGTCACCGGTCCTGGTGGTGACCAGACCCCAGCTGACTCTGCTGCGGGTCCTCCCTCCAATCTGCCTCTCCGGAGGCGGCAACGGAATACAGCCCACAAACTATTTACAAAACCACAAGTTCGTGGTTGGCCTGCCAGTTCTCGGCCTTGTTCATGAGCAGTTTCTCATGTGGGCTGCATTAATCATGCTGATGGTCCCAACGGGGACAACTTGTTGACAACGAACGGTAATCAACTGGTAGATGATCAGGTGAAGTATTCGGATTGATTAGCATTCATTCATTCAAAACAAGGTACTGAGGGTCCCAACGGGGACAACTGGGTTGCAACGGAGGACCGCTGCCACTATTTGAGGTCGTCTTCGTCGCACGCTTCCTCCGGATCCACCCTGGGACTGTAAGACGGAGGAGGTGACCGGGATGGCTTGGGATCGCTGCGGCCTACCCTTCTCTGGACGTTCAGGGCAAACCAGCCTCTCTCTCCCAGGTGGCAGGTGTAGGTGACCAACTCACCCGCACGTAGGTCACGTTCCGGATGTCCCAGGGGCAGCTGGCTGTGCACATCTCGCTGGGAGAAGAACACCTCGACCTCCAGGCTTGGCTCATAGATAAACCCCCATCCACGCCGGGGGCAAAACTGCCGGACTTGGCCTTCTAAGGTCGGGCCCCATGCTTCGGGAGGGGCTTTCCGGAGAGCGTCCTTTGCCTCGATTGTGCATGCCAACGTAGCAGCCTTCTCCTTCTCCCGGTCTTCTATCCCCCGACCCCATCGGGTTCAGCTGCCGCTCCCAATATGGCGGCTCCTTTAGCGCGGGGATCGGGCCCAGCAAGTACCCCCCGATGCGGGCCACGATGGGCACCATCTGGGTTGGGGAACACCGCTGTGTCGCGGCCTGTATTGCTGCTCTGCAGCGACAACCCTCCGCAGCCTCAGCCGAGGCCTGGAGCTTGGGTGCAGTCAGTGTCACCTCTGTACTGGCCGGGCGGACTACCGGGGTTTCTTCGGGCGTGGCCGTCTCCGAGTCGGGTGGCTCCCTCCGGGGAGCCGGCACCTTCCAGGGATGCATGGTCGGTGCTGGCCGGGCAAGCTGTTGTTCGCGGGCAGCGCCTGCGGATGGATCTTCGCGGGCGGGGATGATGTCATCTGTTGCCGGGTTCGGGAGCAACGGGCCGACCGGCGGGGTGGCGACGACCAATGCGGGCAGCGGGGGATGCAGCAGGCTGAGCGAGGGCAGACCGGGCCTCTCAGCCGCAGCGACCAGTCCCTTCGGGACACAGGGGCGTGGGTCACTTACCCCGCTCCTCCAACTCTGCTTCCGCCTCACGGGCCCGCACGGCCACCACCACTTCCACCATTCCAGCCTCCCATTTTTGCACGAGGAGCTGGAGCCGGATCTGCAGCCTGCGGCTTAGCTGTGCTACCCGAGCTTCCACCCACGCCGCTGTTCCGGGCGTGGGTTTGCTGTACGGAGCAGACATTCTGCTTGCTCGGCCTCCAGGAACGGGGAAGATCTCAGGGTCCTTGCGTCCCCGCTTCTCATGCCCTCGGCTACATAGGGCAGGCCTTCACCCGCCCCCCCTTGGTTCTTTCTAGCACTTCCTCTATGGGGCGGGGCTTCGCTTTCGCGCCTTCACTGCTCGGGGAAGATGACTCAAGCGGGAAATCTTCGCGCCCAAGATGGCGGAACGCCACCCGGCGGGGACTGCAAGGCGCACTTCTACCGGTAGGTAGATTGGTTCTAATCCTTTTCGCAGACGCCAAGTTGTCGTGGGCGGAGGGGCCGCACTCACTACCGCTCGGGTCCGGGGCTTTTTCTGCTGCTGCTCGGTGGCTCGAGCGGTGGGCCGGACCCGGGGATTCGAGCGGCGCTCCTCGCCCATGAGTGAAAAGGGGTGGTTTTTTGGGAGATTGTTCGTGACGCCACCCATGGGTCGTGGTGATTATAGGCACCACCGCTGCTGGTGACGGGGATCCCGGGAGCGATGGTAGGGAGCAGCTAGGATGTTGGTTCCCCCTCCGTGGGTAGGGGTTGGTGATCCCGGGGCCCGGTGGATGATGCTGGGAGGCAGGGGCGCTGGGGTGCAGGGTTGCAGGTGCAGCGTGGCGCGGTGCCGGATGGCACTGTTGTACTCACTCAGATAGTCAATGACAGAGTCTCTGGTAAACCAAACGGCTGGATGAATGGGTCCCGCAGCCGGCTGCAGTGTTGGTGTTCTCCCCAGACAGGGTGATGGTGGCTGTCTCTCCCTGCACCTTGTGGTAATCTTGACTATGATGGCTTCCCACCGGTAGTCCGCTCCTCGGCGTATAGGTACCGGAGGAGCACTTTTGCCCGCAGGTGCTGGCCCTTGGATCTCTAGCCTGTGGCGGTGGCTTTATATCCTCACAGTGTGAGCGGTTGCCTGTAGTCGGGTCTTTGGTTGTGAGTGAACCCCAGGGGTCCCGGTCACTATCAGATCTGACTGTTACGGCGTCTCCCAGCCTGGTCGGGGTCTGATGGCCCTGCCTGTGTGCGCTTGGCTTCGGTCCGCTCCCCGGTTCGGTTACCGTCGGGCCACCGCCCGTCCACGGTCCTACGGTTCCGCTGACCTCAGTCAACTCCTGCAGACGGCCACCACCGTCTGCCGACCTTGCTGTTTGTGCCTGGGCTCCAACCCAGACACAGTCAGTTTCTCCACTTTACTCCTCTCACTTTCACCTCCAAGACTGATCTCACCCCTCTCCCGCCTCCAGTCCTGTGAACTCCTCGGTGGGTGGGGCCAACCGCCTGGCTCCACCCCACCTGGTGTGGACATCAAGACTGGAGGGTGGCAACAAGGGTTTTTGTTTGACTGATGTTACTGTCTAAGAGAGGGTGTGTGTGTGGTGTTATGTCTGTGACTACCTGGCTAGTCCAGGGCGTCACACTGGCACTGGCTTTAGGTTATATATGAAAATCCTGGTGATTGGTGCGCTTTAAATAGCCGCAGCACTTAATTCCTACCAGTGCCTTCCCACAGTGATATCCTCGCACATACTTCATGCACTACTTATCCCTATGAGCCACCACTGACCACCAATTCTGATAAAGATATATTTAATAAATAGCCTTTTTTAATTTCAGTTGTTGGAGGTTTGCATTGTCATTTTCTATGGAGCAGCACCCCTATTGTATATTGTGGTGAAAAGGACAATTGCTTCTAACAGGTGTTTTCCTATGTGAAAGATCTTTATCATGTCATGTGTATATGTCTTTTCATGCTATTTCTGTGATCCTATATACCATTGTGGGAACTTGCAATCACTGGGGACTGAGTTTTGTCCTTTTATTCTTCTGTTTATTTAATTTTGTCTATATTCACAGACCCCAATGTATAATATATTTCTTTAGGTCTTATGAGGTATACTTGTACTTATTTGGTTTTCCTATTTGAGTTGGATAAAGGCCCAAGAAGGGACTGAAATGTCACTGACTAACACATGTCTATGGTTTATGGCATTGAAATACAATCTCAGAACTTTCTCTGACATCCTCCAGAGTGCTAGATTTTTATTTATTTTTTTAAATCAAATACTTATTTCTCTTTGCAAAATGCAAATAATTTTTTATAATTTACACAATGTGATTTTCTGGATTTTGGATCTTCTATCTCTTATTGTTAAAATTAACCTACCCTTACACTTATAGAGTGTTCATGTCTTTGTCAGTGGGCAAACGTACAAAATCAGCAAGGGATCAAATACTTATTTCCCCCACTCTATGTCTCCCACAGATGGTCACTCTCTGCGTTATTACTACACGGTGGTCTCTGCTCCGGGGTCCGGGCTGCCCGAGTTCTCATCAGTTGCATACGTGGATGATCGGAAGATTGTAAATTATAACACAGACAGCGGCACAACACAACCCAAGGTCCAGTGGATGGAGAAACTGGAGCCTGAATATTGGGAGAGAAATACACTGACCTGTAAACAAGATGTGGCTTTTTTTAAACATAACGTAAAGATAACGATGAACCACTTCAACCAGACTGGAGGTGAGAGACAAATTTACTGTGTACACGATACTAAGGCTGAGGCCACACGGGGCTATGTGCGAATGTGACGCCCTGGCAGAACCACGTAGTCACACAGAAGAGGCCCCCACATAACACCATCCCACACAGGGTTACACACAGCCGACCAGAAACCCTAGTCACTCCCCCCAGGATAGGAAAGGCACACCAGTGGGCGGGGACCAGGCGGATGGAGAACGCCCACCTTGGAGTCTTGAGAACCTGGGCGGGAAAAGCAGTAGTCTAAGTTGTAGTTCAAGTGGAGTGGAGTGAAGTAGTTGAGGAGGAGAAAGTGAAGGCAGAGACAGAAACGAAAGGCGTCGGGGTTGGAGCCCCGGCGTGCTGGCTAGGTGGCAGACTGTGGTCCGTGTCTGTCAGGAGATGGGAAGACGGCTGCCGGAGATCCGAGGTGGACCGGGACAGGGTTGGAGCCCGCCGGTACCGGACACCGGAGAACCGACCCAGAAAACGTGCACAGAGGGGGTACTTAGACCCTGAAGCCAGGACCGGAACCAACGGCCTAGCTAATTAACCAATTGAGGGCAGGATTATAGGTCCTGTCCCAACCAAAGTCCCAAAAGCAGACAACCACCCACCACGGGGGATAGGGCATCCGCCAGAACCCGGTAGATCCCAAGGGTCAGCGTCAGCGGGCAAGGCTCCCAACAAAAGGACCGGGAGCGGACTCCCGTGTTTCACACTGGGAAGTCCACCACACCAAACACAGTGTGCAGAGGAAAGTGACACCGACCATCAGCCCAGGTGTGGGACCAGATACACCGACCGCGGTGGCCGGCCACCAGCACCTTGGTTTTACCATTGGACTTGTGTGATTCATTTAATCGTAAGTAAACTAACATCCCCAGGTCTGACAGCGCGCGCCGGCCCCTGCAGTCACCATCCTCAGCATAAGAGACACTAGACCCCGGGGCATCCATCCCTACCCACGGAGGGGTTAACATCCAGCTGCCATCCCATCGTCACCTGGGTGCCCCCACAATAGTAGCGGTGGTGCCACATTTCACCACACATCGTGGGTGGCGTCACAGACAGTTTACAGCAAATCCCGTACAAATACGTCCCTTTTTTATTTGAAGTGTCAGTGTGACCCCCGGGTCCAGTAGAATCCCTCGAGCCACACTGCAGATCTGTATCCGAGCAGCCCGGCTGCTGGCACGGGGGCGGCACACGAGTGTCGCATGACACTCACCTCACGCTTGCAGTGGGAGCCGAGTGTCATGTGACTGTGGTGCGATTGTGCGATTGGACCACAGCTACAGAGGCGGGGCCAGGGCCGTGGAAGGGAGGGCCGGATTTATCTCCGTATCTCCTCCTTTGCCGGCTGATGCGATTATCGCACTGCACTCGCGTTACACCATTGTAACGCGAGTGCAGTGCGATGTTTCTCTCGTGCCATAGACATGAATGGGTGCTACTGAAACAGGCTGCGACTGTTTTCTTGGTCCGATTAGGGATGAGAAAATAATCACTCATGGGAGCTGCCCCACAGAGTAATATTGGTCCGAGTGGAATGCGTTTTTTTTTTTTTATCGCACACCACTCGCTCCGTATAACTCGCCGTGTGTGCTAGGCCTAACTATACCTGTATACACTAATATATACACTACAAATGTATACACACTACACACTGTATATACACTAATATATATATACAATGCACAGTGACGCTATACACACTACACACTAATATATACAATACACACTGACTAAACACACTACACACTGTATAAACACAAATACACAGAATACAAACACTACACTGTATACACACTAATATACATCGTACAAACTACACTGTATACACACTAATATACCCAATATACACAATACACTGTATACACACCTATATACACACTAATATACCCAATATACACAATACACCGTATACACACTAATATACACTACAGTTCAAAAATTTAGGGTCACTTAGATATTTCCTTATTTTAAAAAAAAAACGCACAATTTTTTTTCAATGAAGCTAACATTAAATTAAACAGAAATCCCCTCTATACATTGTTAATGTGGTAAATGACTATTCTAGCTACAAACGTCTGGTTATTAATGCACTATCTACATACTGTAGGTGTATAGAGGCCCATTTCCAACAACCACCACTCCAGTGTTCTAATGGTAAATTGTTTTTGCTAACTGTGTTAGAAGGCTAATGGATGTTTAGAAATCCCTTGAAAACCCTTGTGTAAGTATGTTAGCATAGCTGAAAAACTGTTTTTGCTGATTAGAGAAGCTATAAAACTGACCGTCCTTTGAGCTAGTTGAGAATCTGGAGCATTACATTTATTGGTTTTATTAAACTCTCAAAATTTGCCAGAAAAAGAGAACTTTCATATGAAACTCGACAGTCTATTCTTGTTCTTAGAAATAAAGGATATTCCATGCGAGAAATTGTCTTGAAACTGAAGATTTCCTACAATGGTGTGTACTACTCCCTTCAGAGGAGAGCACAAACAGGCTCTAACCAGAGTAGAGAAGTGGGAGGGCGCGCTGCACAACTGAGCAACAAGACAAGTACATTAATACGCCTCACAGGTCCTCATCCGGCATCTTCATTAAATAGTATCGCTAAAACATCTGTGTCAACGTCTACAGTGAAGAGGCGACTCCAAGATGTTGGCCTTCAGGGCAGAGTGGCAAAGAAAAAGCCATATCTGAGACTGGCTAATAAAAGGAAAAGATTAATATGGGCAAAAGAACACAGACATTGGACAGAGGAAGATCGAAAAAAAAGTGTTAAAAGTGTTATGGACAGACAAATCGAAGTTTGAGGTGTTTGGATCACACAGAAGAACATTTGTGAGATGCAGAACTACTGAAAAGATGATGGAAGAGTGCATGACACCATCTGTCAAGCATGGTGGAGGCAATGTGATGGTCTGGGGTTGCTTTGGTGCTGGTAAAGTGGGAGATTTGTACAAGGTAAAAGGGATTTTGAATAAGGAAGGCTATCACTCCATTTTGCAACGCCATGCCATACCCTGTGGACAGCACTTGATTGGAGCCAATTTCATCCTACAACAGGACAATGACGCAAAGCACGCCTCCAAATTATGCATGAACTATTTAGGGAAGAAGCACCAGCTGGTATCTATCTGTAATGGAGTGGCCAGCCCAGTCACCAGACCTCAACCCTATAGAGCTGTTGTGGGAGCAGCTTGACTGTATGGTACGAAAAAAGTGCCCATCAAACCAATCCAACTTGTGGGAGGGGGGAAGCATGGGGCGAAATATCTCCAGATTACCTCAGCAAATTAACAGCTGGAAGCCAAAGCTCTGCAAACCTGGAATTGCTGCAAAGGAGCATTCTGTGCCGAAAGCAAAGTGTGAAGAGAACATTATTATTTCAAGTAAAAATCATTATTTCTGACCTCGTCACTGTCTGGACGATATTCTCTATTCATTATGCAACTCATCTGATAAATAAAAGTATGATTTTTCATGGAAAAGACAAAATTGTCTGGTGACCCCAAACGTTTGAACTGTAGTGTACACAATACACACTATACACTACCCATATTACCCTTTATAGAATGCACACACTACAGTGCTCATTTAATAAGAAAGACAGAAGGTCAGGGCAGGAGACAGATAAAAGTCAAGCTCGGGTGGTAAGCTGGTGGAATAACTGAAACCCAACTCCAAAGAACATCTTCAACCAGGCATGAGCTATAAAACCGAATAAGGCCTCTTTCACATGCATGTGCCTCCGGTACGTGTTTGGCAGTTTTCTCACGTACCGGAGACACGTACACACGTAGACCTATGTATTCCTATGGTTTTGGACACAAGTACGTTTTTCTGCACGGAACGTGTGTCCGTTCCGTACTTACGTGTGTCCGTGTGTTTCTCACGCCGACATGTCCGTTTTATCTCTGGCATCACGGGTGTCACACGGAACGCAAACGGGTCACACGTAACACGGACCACACGGATGTGTTCCGTGTGACACTCACCGGAGAAAAGACGTATCTGCGAGAAAAAAACAAAAAACTTTACTCACCTTCTCCAGCCCTTCTGTCTCTGCCGCTGCTGTCACTTGCTGCCGACCGCCGCTCATTATGCTAATTGAATATTCACTTCACTGCGGCCGGAAGCAGCAGCGGCGGGGAGTCGGCAGGACCAGAGAGCGAAGATCAGCACCACGGACAGCGACGCCAGGGACAGGTGAGTAGAAAGTTCCCGTTCTCCGTGTGTTATCACGGATAACACACAGAGAACATACGTAGGCCAAAAACACGGGTTACGGAGGGCAAAACGCACCTCTGACACGTCTGTGAAAAACGTGCGTGGTTTTTCACGAACGTGTGAAAGAGGCCTAACACAGGAAAACAGTGTTTGGGAGGGTGTAGGGGAATCGCCGCCCCTATAAATGGTAGAAAGCACTTCACCTTCTAAGAGACGGTGCTTCCCTGTTTTCTGTGTACTATGGACTGGCCGCTTCAGCCGGCGCCTCCCCTCTTCACTGAGAGCTTTTTGAATAACTCGGCCTAAAAAGTGCAGGAAAGGGAGAAGAAGAGACAGAAGAGTTTACTAGCTTAGGTCGGGGACAGGATAAGGTGTGTGTGTGTGTGTGTGTGTGTGTGTGTGTGTGTGTGTGTGTGTGGAGAGAGACGCTGACTGTGTGGAGTCTGGAGACCACGTGTTGGAAGAGGTACAGTGCCGGCTGTGAGAGACTTACCGCTAGACTGTGAGAGTTCCCTGGTCACTGATAGGCGACTACGCAACTGAGGAGAAGACGTTCCTAAGGCGGCCAAATCCGAAACGAGAAGACATTGTCAGGAGGAGTCCAGAGATTCTGTTTCCGTGTCAGAAGAAAAGCTCCCCCCTAACCTGTTGGAAGAAGCGGTACTGTGGAGGCTCTATCATTGTGCGCACTTAGTAGGGTGTAGGTCTCAGTAGCCAGAGCACGACATATGCCTAGCCCGAAAGTGAAGGCCAGCTAGGTCACAGTGCAGTTGCTAGCATACTTTGCCTGCCTTGTATGCTGCCTGTGTCTGTAATAGTTGGGGTGAGGTACTATTAGTATGTTCCAGCTAGAATCTGAAGCTTGTTAAACTTTTCTTTTGCCGCATTATATACCCCTGTTTGCTTGCAAAACTGCTTACCTCTTGTTTGTAAAGAAAACTGTACCCTTGTTTCTGTGTTTTGTATATCGTATTTTTTCTCTACACCACAGTGGTCCCTCAACTATCGCAACACGGGCAACGTAAATAGTAATTGTCATTTTAATATTTTTTCTTTTTTGTTTTGTTTTATAAATCAATAGTTCACATGGAAATAAGAAACTTTGTAATATATCTTATTAGATAAATCTGCTGCTTTCTCCTCCTGGTCTTTTATTATTAAAATTCTCAACTCGCAGGTAAAAATTTCTACTCTGTGTAGACAGATTTTCCCATTACTGAGATAGGAGATGACAATTGATGACAATAAGGGACTCTCTGTGGATAAACTAGGTAAAAATGCACAAAATGCACTGTGAAAGTGCACAGACAAATACACTGAAGGGGAGTGGAAGAGAAGACCCCCCCACTACACTTACTAAATATCATCTATATATATAATTGCCTTATTCTGTCTGTCTTGCTCCAAAATGGCGTCAGTACAGTGACAACCGTCGCATCGGCCCGGCCCCGCTCCCCGCATGCATTGGCCGCCCGGCCCCGCCTACCGCACACTTTGCTGGCTCAGCCCAGCCACGCCCCCCACACACTTTGCCCGCTCGGCCATGCCCCCCCGCACACTTTGCCCGCTCGGCCACGCCCCCCGCACACTTGCCCACTCGGCCCGGCCACGCCCCCCGCACACTTTTCCCGGCTACGCTACCTGCACGCTTTGCCCGCTCGGCCACACCCCCCGCACACTTTGCCCACTTGGCCATGCCCACCACACACTTTTCCTGCTCGACCACGCCCCCCGCACTCATTGGCCACCTATACACCTCTCCCCCAGGACTACTCCACCTATTAGACACCTCCCCCCAGGACTATTCCACCTATTAGACACCTCCCCCAGGACTACTCCACCTATTAGACTCCTCTCCCCCCAGGACTACTCCTCCTATTAGACTCCTCTCCCCCCAGGACTACTCCTCCTTTTAGACTCCTCTCCCCCCAGGACTACTCCTCCTATTAGACTCCTCCCCCCAGGACTATTCCTCCTATTATCCTCCTCTCCCCCCAGGACTACTCCTCCTATTATCCTCCTCTCCCCCCAGGACTACTCCTCCTATTATTCCCCTCTCCCCCCAGGACTACTCCTCCTATTAGACTCCTCTCCCCCCAGGACTACTCCTCCTTTTAGACTCCTCTCCCCCCAGGACTACTCCTCCTATTAGACTCCTCCCCCCAGGACTATTCCTCCTATTATCCTCCTCTCCCCCCAGGACTACTCCTCCTATTATCCTCCTCTCCCCCCAGGACTACTCCTCCTATTATACTCCTCTCTCCCCAGGACTACTCCTGCTATTATACTCCTCTCTCCTCAGGACTACTCCTCCCATTATACTCCTCTCTCCCCAGGACCACTCCTCCCATTATACTCCTCTTTCCTCAGGCCTACTCCTCCCATTATGCTCCTCTTTCCCCAGGCCTACTCCTCCCATTATACTCCTCTTTCTCCAGGCCTACTCCTCCCATTATACTCCTCTTTCTCCAGGCCTACTCCTCCCATTATACTCCTCTTTCCCCAGGCCTACTCCTCCCATTATACTCCTCTTTCCCCAGGCCTACTCCTCCCATTATACTCCTCTTTCCCCAGGCCTACTCCTCCCATTATACTCCTCTTTCCCCAGGCCTACTCCTCCCATTATCCTCCTCTTTCTCCAGGCCTACTCCTCCCATTATGCTCCTCTTTCCCCAGGCCTACTCCTCCCATTATGCTCCTCTTTCCCCAGGCCTACTCCTCCCATTATACTCCTCTTTCCCCAGGCCTACTCCTCCCATTATGCTCCTCTTTCCCCAGGCCTACTCCTCCCATTATACTCCTCTTTCCCCAGGCCTACTCCTCCCATTATACTCCTCTTTCCCCAGGCCTACTCCTCCCATTATACTCCTCTTCGCCAGGCCTACTCCTCCCATTATACTCCTCTTTCCCCAGGCCTACTCCTCCCATTATACTCCTCTTTCCCCAGGCCTACTCCTCCCATTATACTCCTCTTTCCCCAGGCCTACTCCTCCCATTATACTCCTCTTTCCCCAGGCCTACTCCTCCCATTATGCTCCTCTTTCCCCAGGCCTACTCCTCCCATTATGCTCCTCTTTCCCCAGGCCTACTCCTCCCATTATGCTCCTCTTTCCCCAGGCCTACTCCTCCCATTATACTCATCTTTCCCCAGGCCTACTCCTCCCATTATGCTCCTCTTTCCCCAGGCCTACTCCTCCCATTATGCTCCTCTTTCTCCAGGCCTACTCCTCCCATTATACTCCTCTTTCCCCAGGCCTACTCCTCCCATTATACTCCTCTTTCCTCAGGCCTACTCCTCCCATTATACTCCTCTTTCCCCAGGCCTACTCCTCCCATTATACTCCTCTTTCCTCAGGGCTACTCCTCCCATTATACTCCTCTTTCCCCAGGCCTACTCCTCCCATTATGCTCCTCTTTCTCCAGGCCTACTCCTCCCATTATACTCCTCTTTCCCCAGGCCTACTCCTCCCATTATACTCCTCTTTCCTCAGGCCTACTCCTCCCATTATACTCCTCTTTCCCCAGGCCTACTCCTCCCATTATGCTCCTCTTTCTCCAGGCCTACTCCTCCCATTATACTCCTCTTTCCCCAGGCCTACTCCTCCCATTATACTCCTCTTTCCCCAGGCCTACTCCTCCCATTATGCTCCTCTTTCCCCAGGCCTACTCCTCCCATTATACTCCTCTTTCCCCAGGCCTACTCCTCCCATTATCCTCCTCTTTCTCCAGGCCTACTCCTCCCATTATACTCCTCTTTCCCCAGGCCTACTCCTCCCATTATACTCCTCTTTCCCCAGGCCTACTCCTCCCATTATACTCCTCTTTCCCCAGGCCTACTCCTCCCATTATGCTCCTCTTTCCCCAGGCCTACTCCTCCCATTATGCTCCTCTTTCCCCAGGCCTACTCCTCCCATTATACTCCTCTTTCCCCAGGCCTACTCCTCCCATTATGCTCCTCTTTCCCCAGGCCTACTCCTCCCATTATGCTCCTCTTTCTCCAGGCCTACTCCTCCCATTATACTCCTCTTTCTCCAGGCCTACTCCTCCCATTATACTCCTCTTTCCCCAGGCCTACTCCTCCCATTATACTCCTCTTTCCCCAGGCCTACTCCTCCCATTATACTTCTCTTTCCTCAGGCCTACTCCTCCCATTATACTCCTCTTTCCGCAGGCCTACTCCTCCCATTATACTCCTCTTTCCCCAGGCCTATTCCTCCCATTATACTCCTCTTTCCCCAGGCCTACTCCTCCCATTATACTCCTCTTTCCCCAGGCCTACTCCTCCCATTATACTCCTCTTTCCCCAGGCCTACTCCTCCCATTATGCTCCTCTTTCCCCAGGCCTACTCCTCTAATTATGCTCCTCTTTCCCCAGGCCTACTCCTCCCATTATGCTCCTCTTTCCCCAGGCCTACTCCTCTCATTATGCTCCTCTTTCCCCAGGCCTACTCCTCCCATTATGTTCCTCTTTCCCCAGGCCTACTCCTCCCATTATTCTCCTCTTTCCCCAGGCCTACTCCTCCCATTATACTCCTCTTTCCCCAGGCCTACTCCTCCCATTATACTCCTCTTTCCCCAGGCCTACTCCTCCCATTATACTCCTCTTTCCCCAGGCCTACTCCTCCCATTATACTCCTCTTTCTCCAGGCCTACTCCTCCCATTATACTCCTCTTTCCCCAGGCCTACTCCTCCCATTATACTCCTCTTTCCCCAGGCCTACTCCTCCCATTATACTCCTCTTTCTCCATGCCTACTCCTCCCATTATACTCCTCTTTCCCCAGGCCTACTCCTCCCATTATACTCCTCTTTCCCCAGGCCTACTCCTCCCATTATGCTCCTCTTTCCCCAGGCCTACTCCTCCCAATATACTCCTCTTTCCCCAGGCCTACTCCTCCCATTATACTCCTCTTTCCCCAGGCCTATTCCTCCCATTATACTCCTCTTTCCCCAGGCCTACTCCTCCCATTATACTCCTCTTTCCCCAGGCCTACTCCTCCCATTATACTCCTCTTTCCCCAGGCCTACTCCTCCCATTATGCTCCTCTTTCCCCAGGCCTACTCCTCCCATTATGCTCCTCTTTCCCCAGGCCTACTCCTCCCATTATGCTCCTCTTTCCCCAGGCCTACTCCTCCCATTATACTCCTCTTTCCCCAGGCCTACTCCTCCCATTATACTCCTCTTTCCCCAGGCCTACTCCTCCCATTATACTCCTCTTTCCCCAGGCCTACTCCTCCCATTATACTCCTCTTTCCCCAGGCCTACTCCTCCCATTATACTCCTCTTTCCCCAGGCCTACTCCTCCCATTATACTCCTCTTTCCCCAGGCCTACTCCTCCCATTATACTCCTCTTTCTCCAGGCCTACTCCTCCCATTATGCTCCTCTTTCTCCAGGCCTACTCCTCCCATTATGCTCCTCTTTTCCCAGGCCTACTCCTCCCATTATGCTCCTCTTTCCCCAGGCCTACTCCTCCCATTATACTCCTCTTTCCCCAGGCCTACTCCTCCCATTATACTCCTCTTTCCCCAGGCCTACTCCTCCCATTATACTTTTCTTTGCCCAGGCCTACTCCTCCCATTATACTCCTCTTTCCCCAGGCCTACTCCTCCCATTATACTCCTCTTTCCCCAGGCCTACTCCTCCCATTATACTCTTCTTTGCCCAGGCCTACTCCTCCCATTATACTCCTCTTTCCCCAGGCCTACTCCTCCCATTATGCTCCTCTTTCCCCAGGCCTACTCCTCCCATTATGCTCCTCTTTTCCCAGGCCTACTCCTCCCATTATGCTCCTCTTTCCCCAGGCCTACTCCTCCCATTATGCTCCTCTTTCCCCAGGCCTACTCCTCCCATTATGCTCCTCTTTCCCCAGGCCTACTCCTCCCATTATGCTCCTCTTTCTCCAGGCCTACTCCTCCCATTATACTCCTCTTTCCCCAGGCCTACTCCTCCCATTATACTCCTCTTTCCCCAGGCCTACTCCTCCCATTATACTCCTCTTTCCCCAGGCCTACTCCTCCCATTAAACTCCTCTTTCCTCAGGCCTACTCCTCCCATTATACTCCTCTTTCCCCAGGCCTACTCCTCCCATTATACTCCTCTTTCCCCAGGCCTACTCCTCCCATTATACTCCTCTTTCCCCAGGCCTACTCCTCCCATTATGCTCCTCTTTCTCCAGGCCTACTCCTCCCATTATGCTCCTCTTTCCCCAGGCCTACTCCTCCCATTATGCTCCTCTTTCCCCAGGCCTACTCCTCCCATTATACTCCTCTTTCCCCAGGCCTACTCCTCCCATTATACTCCTCTTTCTCCAGGCCTACTCCTCCCATTATACTCCTCTTTCCCCAGGCCTACTCCTCCCATTATACTCCTTCTTTGCCCAGGCCTACTCCTCCCATTATACTCCTCTTTCCCCAGGCCTACTCCTCCCATTATACTCCTCTTTCCCCAGGCCTACTCCTCCCATTATACTCCTCTTTCCCCAGGCCTACTCCTCCCATTATACTCTTCTTTGCCCAGGCCTACTCCTCCCATTATACTCCTCTTTCCCCAGGCCTACTCCTCCCATTATGCTCCTCTTTCCCCAGGCTTACTCCTCCCATTATGCTCCTCTTTCCCCAGGCCTACTCCTCCCATTATGCTCCTCTTTCCCCAGGCCTACTCCTCCCATTATGCTCCTCTTTCCCCAGGCCTACTCCTCCCATTATGCTCCTCTTTCCCCAGGCCTACTCCTCCCATTATGCTCCTCTTTCTCCAGGCCTACTCCTCCCATTATACTCCTCTTTCCCCAGGCCTACTCCTCCCATTATACTCCTCTTTCACCAGGCCTACTCCTCCCATTATACTCCTCTTTCCCCAGGCCTACTCCTCCCATTAAACTCCTCTTTCCTCAGGCCTACTCCTCCCATTATACTCCTCTTTCCCCAGGCCTACTCCTCCCATTATACTCCTCTTTCCCCAGGCCTACTCCTCCCATTATACTCCTCTTTCCCCAGGCCTACTCCTCCCATTATGCTCCTCTTTCTCCAGGCCTACTCCTCCCATTATGCTCCTCTTTCCCCAGGCCTACTCCTCCCATTATGCTCCTCTTTCCCCAGGCCTACTCCTCCCATTATACTCCTCTTTCCCCAGGCCTACTCCTCCCATTATACTCCTCTTTCCCCAGGCCTACTCCTCCCATTATACTCCTCTTTCCCCAGGCCTACTCCTCCCATTATACTCTTCTTTGCCCAGGCCTACTCCTCCCATTATACTCCTCTTTCCCCAGGCCTACTCCTCCCATTATACTCCTCTTTCCCCAGGCCTACTCCTCCCATTATACTCCTCTTTCCCCAGGCCTACTCCTCCCATTATACTCTTCTTTGCCCAGGCCTACTCCTCCCATTATACTCCTCTTTCCCCAGGCCTACTCCTCCCATTATGCTCCTCTTTCCCCAGGCTTACTCCTCCCATTATGCTCCTCTTTCCCCAGGCCTACTCCTCCCATTATGCTCCTCTTTCCCCAGGCCTACTCCTCCCATTATGCTCCTCTTTCCCCAGGCCTACTCCTCCCATTATGCTCCTCTTTCCCCAGGCCTACTCCTCCCATTATGCTCCTCTTTCTCCAGGCCTACTCCTCCCATTATACTCCTCTTTCCCCAGGCCTACTCCTCCCATTATACTCCTCTTTCCCCAGGCCTACTCCTCCCATTATACTCCTCTCTTTCCCCAGGCCTACTCCTCCCATTATACTCCTCTTTCCCCAGGCCTACTCCTCCCATTAAACTCCTCTTTCCTCAGGCCTACTCCTCCCATTATACTCCTCTTTCCCCAGGCCTACTCCTCCCATTATGCTCCTCTTTCTCCAGGCCTACTCCTCTCATTATACTCCTCTTTCCCCAGGCCTACTCCTCCCATTATGCTCCTCTTTCCCCAGGCCTACTCCTCCCATTATACTCCTCTTTCCCCAGGCCTACTCCTCCCATTATGCTCCTCTTTCTCCAGGCCTACTCCTCCCATTATACTCTTCTTTCCGCAGGCCTACTCCTCCCATTATACTCCTCTTTCCCCAGGCCTACTCCTCCCATTATACTCTTCTTTCCCAGGCCTACTCCTCCCATTATACTCCTCTTTCCCCAGGCCTTACTCCTCCCATTATACTCCTCTTTCTCCAGGCCTACTCCTCCCATTATACTCCTCTTTCCCCAGGCCTACTCCTCCCATTATACTCCTCTTTCCCCAGGCCTACTCCTCCCATTATACTCCTCTTTCCCCAGGCCTACTCCTCCCATTATACTCCTCTTTCCTCAGGCCTACTCCTCCCATTATGCTCCTCTTTCTCCAGGCCTACTCCTCCCATTATACTCCTCTTTCCCCAGGCCTACTCCTCCCATTATGCTCCTCTTTCCCCAGGCCTACTCCTCCCATTATACTCCTCTTTCCCCAGGCCTACTCCTCCCATTATGCTCCTCTTTCTCCAGGCCTACTCCTCCCATTATACTCTTCTTTCCGCAGGCCTACTCCTCCCATTATACTCCTCTTTCCCCAGGCCTATTCCTCCCATTATACTCCTCTTTCCCCAGGCCTACTCCTCCCATTATACTCCTCTTTCCCCAGGCCTACTCCTCCCATTATACTCCTCTTTCCCCAGGCCTACTCCTCCCATTATACTCCTCTTTCCCCAGGCCTACTCCTCCCATTATGCTCCTCTTTCCCCAGGCCTACTCCTCCCATTATGCTCCTCTTTCCCCAGGCCTACTCCTCCCATTATGCTCCTCTTTCCCCAGGCCTACTCCTCCCATTATACTCCTCTTTCCCAGGCCTACTCCTCCCATTATACTCCTCTTTCCCCAGGCCTACTCCTCCCATTATACTCCTCTTTCCCCAGGCCTACTCCTCCCATTATACTCCTCTTTCCCCAGGCCTACTCCTCCCATTATACTCCTCTTTCCCCAGGCCTACTCCTCCCATTATACTCCTCTTTCCCCAGGCCTACTCCTCCCATTATGCTCCTCTTTCCCCAGGCCTACTCCTCCCATTATGCTCCTCTTTCTCCAGGCCTACTCCTCCCATTATACTCTTCTTTCCGCAGGCCTACTCCTCCCATTATACTCCTCTTTCCCCAGGCCTATTCCTCCCATTAAACTCCTCTTTCCCCAGGCCTACTCCTCCCATTATCCTCCTCTTTCTCCAGGCCTACTCCTCCCATTATACTCCTCTTTCCCCAGGCCTACTCCTCCCATTATACTCCTCTTTCCCCAGGCCTACTCCTCCCATTATACTCCTCTTTCCCCAGGCCTACTCCTCCCATTATGCTCCTCTTTCCCCAGGCCTACTCCTCCCATTATGCTCCTCTTTCCCCAGGCCTACTCCTCCCATTATACTCCTCTTTCCCCAGGCCTACTCCTCCCATTATGCTCCTCTTTCCCCAGGCCTACTCCTCCCATTATGCTCCTCTTTCTCCAGGCCTACTCCTCCCATTATACTCCTCTTTCTCCAGGCCTACTCCTCCCATTATACTCCTCTTTCCCCAGGCCTACTCCTCCCATTATACTCCTCTTTCCCCAGGCCTACTCCTCCCATTATACTTCTCTTTCCTCAGGCCTACTCCTCCCATTATACTCCTCTTTCCGCAGGCCTACTCCTCCCATTATACTCCTCTTTCCCCAGGCCTATTCCTCCCATTATACTCCTCTTTCCCCAGGCCTACTCCTCCCATTATACTCCTCTTTCCCCAGGCCTACTCCTCCCATTATACTCCTCTTTCCCCAGGCCTACTCCTCCCATTATGCTCCTCTTTCCCCAGGCCTACTCCTCTAATTATGCTCCTCTTTCCCCAGGCCTACTCCTCCCATTATGCTCCTCTTTCCCCAGGCCTACTCCTCTCATTATGCTCCTCTTTCCCCAGGCCTACTCCTCCCATTATGTTCCTCTTTCCCCAGGCCTACTCCTCCCATTATTCTCCTCTTTCCCCAGGCCTACTCCTCCCATTATACTCCTCTTTCCCCAGGCCTACTCCTCCCATTATACTCCTCTTTCCCCAGGCCTACTCCTCCCATTATACTCCTCTTTCCCCAGGCCTACTCCTCCCATTATACTCCTCTTTCTCCAGGCCTACTCCTCCCATTATACTCCTCTTTCCCCAGGCCTACTCCTCCCATTATACTCCTCTTTCCCCAGGCCTACTCCTCCCATTATACTCCTCTTTCTCCATGCCTACTCCTCCCATTATACTCCTCTTTCCCCAGGCCTACTCCTCCCATTATACTCCTCTTTCCCCAGGCCTACTCCTCCCATTATGCTCCTCTTTCCCCAGGCCTACTCCTCCCATTATACTCCTCTTTCCCCAGGCCTACTCCTCCCATTATACTCCTCTTTCCCCAGGCCTATTCCTCCCATTATACTCCTCTTTCCCCAGGCCTACTCCTCCCATTATACTCCTCTTTCCCCAGGCCTACTCCTCCCATTATACTCCTCTTTCCCCAGGCCTACTCCTCCCATTATGCTCCTCTTTCCCCAGGCCTACTCCTCCCATTATGCTCCTCTTTCCCCAGGCCTACTCCTCCCATTATGCTCCTCTTTCCCCAGGCCTACTCCTCCCATTATACTCCTCTTTCCCCAGGCCTACTCCTCCCATTATACTCCTCTTTCCCCAGGCCTACTCCTCCCATTATACTCCTCTTTCCCCAGGCCTACTCCTCCCATTATACTCCTCTTTCCCCAGGCCTACTCCTCCCATTATACTCCTCTTTCCCCAGGCCTACTCCTCCCATTATACTCCTCTTTCCCCAGGCCTACTCCTCCCATTATACTCCTCTTTCTCCAGGCCTACTCCTCCCATTATGCTCCTCTTTCTCCAGGCCTACTCCTCCCATTATGCTCCTCTTTTCCCAGGCCTACTCCTCCCATTATGCTCCTCTTTCCCCAGGCCTACTCCTCCCATTATACTCCTCTTTCCCCAGGCCTACTCCTCCCATTATACTCCTCTTTCCCCAGGCCTACTCCTCCCATTATACTTTTCTTTGCCCAGGCCTACTCCTCCCATTATACTCCTCTTTCCCCAGGCCTACTCCTCCCATTATACTCCTCTTTCCCCAGGCCTACTCCTCCCATTATACTCTTCTTTGCCCAGGCCTACTCCTCCCATTATACTCCTCTTTCCCCAGGCCTACTCCTCCCATTATGCTCCTCTTTCCCCAGGCCTACTCCTCCCATTATGCTCCTCTTTTCCCAGGCCTACTCCTCCCATTATGCTCCTCTTTCCCCAGGCCTACTCCTCCCATTATGCTCCTCTTTCCCCAGGCCTACTCCTCCCATTATGCTCCTCTTTCCCCAGGCCTACTCCTCCCATTATGCTCCTCTTTCTCCAGGCCTACTCCTCCCATTATACTCCTCTTTCCCCAGGCCTACTCCTCCCATTATACTCCTCTTTCCCCAGGCCTACTCCTCCCATTATACTCCTCTTTCCCCAGGCCTACTCCTCCCATTAAACTCCTCTTTCCTCAGGCCTACTCCTCCCATTATACTCCTCTTTCCCCAGGCCTACTCCTCCCATTATACTCCTCTTTCCCCAGGCCTACTCCTCCCATTATACTCCTCTTTCCCCAGGCCTACTCCTCCCATTATGCTCCTCTTTCTCCAGGCCTACTCCTCCCATTATGCTCCTCTTTCCCCAGGCCTACTCCTCCCATTATGCTCCTCTTTCCCCAGGCCTACTCCTCCCATTATACTCCTCTTTCCCCAGGCCTACTCCTCCCATTATACTCCTCTTTCCCCAGGCCTACTCCTCCCATTATACTCCTCTTTCCCCAGGCCTACTCCTCCCATTATACTCTTCTTTGCCCAGGCCTACTCCTCCCATTATACTCCTCTTTCCCCAGGCCTACTCCTCCCATTATACTCCTCTTTCCCCAGGCCTACTCCTCCCATTATACTCCTCTTTCCCCAGGCCTACTCCTCCCATTATACTCTTCTTTGCCCAGGCCTACTCCTCCCATTATACTCCTCTTTCCCCAGGCCTACTCCTCCCATTATGCTCCTCTTTCCCCAGGCTTACTCCTCCCATTATGCTCCTCTTTCCCCAGGCCTACTCCTCCCATTATGCTCCTCTTTCCCCAGGCCTACTCCTCCCATTATGCTCCTCTTTCCCCAGGCCTACTCCTCCCATTATGCTCCTCTTTCCCCAGGCCTACTCCTCCCATTATGCTCCTCTTTCTCCAGGCCTACTCCTCCCATTATACTCCTCTTTCCCCAGGCCTACTCCTCCCATTATACTCCTCTTTCCCCAGGCCTACTCCTCCCATTATACTCCTCTTTCCCCAGGCCTACTCCTCCCATTAAACTCCTCTTTCCTCAGGCCTACTCCTCCCATTATACTCCTCTTTCCCCAGGCCTACTCCTCCCATTATGCTCCTCTTTCTCCAGGCCTACTCCTCTCATTATACTCCTCTTTCCCCAGGCCTACTCCTCCCATTATGCTCCTCTTTCCCCAGGCCTACTCCTCCCATTATACTCCTCTTTCCCCAGGCCTACTCCTCCCATTATGCTCCTCTTTCTCCAGGCCTACTCCTCCCATTATACTCTTCTTTCCGCAGGCCTACTCCTCCCATTATACTCCTCTTTCCCCAGGCCTACTCCTCCCATTATACTCTTCTTTGCCCAGGCCTACTCCTCCCATTATACTCCTCTTTCCCCAGGCTTACTCCTCCCATTATACTCCTCTTTCTCCAGGCCTACTCCTCCCATTATACTCCTCTTTCCCCAGGCCTACTCCTCCCATTATACTCCTCTTTCCCCAGGCCTACTCCTCCCATTATACTCCTCTTTCCCCAGGCCTACTCCTCCCATTAAACTCCTCTTTCCTCAGGCCTACTCCTCCCATTATGCTCCTCTTTCTCCAGGCCTACTCCTCCCATTATACTCCTCTTTCCCCAGGCCTACTCCTCCCATTATGCTCCTCTTTCCCCAGGCCTACTCCTCCCATTATACTCCTCTTTCCCCAGGCCTACTCCTCCCATTATGCTCCTCTTTCTCCAGGCCTACTCCTCCCATTATACTCTTCTTTCCGCAGGCCTACTCCTCCCATTATACTCCTCTTTCCCCAGGCCTATTCCTCCCATTATACTCCTCTTTCCCCAGGCCTACTCCTCCCATTATACTCCTCTTTCCCCAGGCCTACTCCTCCCATTATACTCCTCTTTCCCCAGGCCTACTCCTCCCATTATACTCCTCTTTCCCCAGGCCTACTCCTCCCATTATGCTCCTCTTTCCCCAGGCCTACTCCTCCCATTATGCTCCTCTTTCCCCAGGCCTACTCCTCCCATTATGCTCCTCTTTCCCCAGGCCTACTCCTCCCATTATACTCCTCTTTCCCCAGGCCTACTCCTCCCATTATACTCCTCTTTCCCCAGGCCTACTCCTCCCATTATACTCCTCTTTCCCCAGGCCTACTCCTCCCATTATACTCCTCTTTCCCCAGGCCTACTCCTCCCATTATACTCCTCTTTCCCCAGGCCTACTCCTCCCATTATACTCCTCTTTCCCCAGGCCTACTCCTCCCATTATGCTCCTCTTTCCCCAGGCCTACTCCTCCCATTATGCTCCTCTTTCTCCAGGCCTACTCCTCCCATTATACTCTTCTTTCCGCAGGCCTACTCCTCCCATTATACTCCTCTTTCCCCAGGCCTATTCCTCCCATTATACTCCTCTTTCCCCAGGCCTACTCCTCCCATTATACTCCTCTTTCCCCAGGCCTACTCCTCCCATTATACTCCTCTTTCCCCAGGCCTACTCCTCCCATTATGCTCCTCTTTCCCCAGGCCTACTCCTCCCATTATGCTCCTCTTTCCCCAGGCCTACTCCTCCCATTATGCTCCTCTTTCCCCAGGCCTACTCCTCCCATTATGCTCCTCTTTCCCCAGGCCTACTCCTCCCATTATGCTCCTCTTTCCCCAGGCCTACTCCTCCCATTATGCTCCTCTTTCCCCAGGCCTACTCCTCCCATTATACTCCTCTTTCCCCAGGCCTACTCCTCCCATTATACTCCTCTTTCCCCAGGCCTACTCTTCCCATTATACTCTTCTTTGCCCAGGCCTACTCCTCCCATTATACTCCTCTTTCTCCAGGCCTACTCTTACCATTATACTCCTCTTTCTCCAGGCCTACTCCTCCCATTATACTCCTCTTTCTCCAGGCCTACTCCTCCCATTATACTCCTCTTTCTCCAGGCCTACTCCTCCCATTATACTCCTCTTTCTCCGGGCCTACTCCTCCCATTATACTCCTCTTTCTCCAGGCCTACTCCTCCCATTATACTCCTCTTTCCCCAGGACTACTCCCACAAACCGCGCAACACACACAGCACCACACACACACAACGCTGCAGACACACAGCGCTCCACAAACAACGCAACACATACAACACAACCCACAAACAACACTGCTCTCACACCCCCACACCCAGGCAACACCCAGAACATTTACAGCGCCCTACACAAACACTTGGCAACTACACACAACATATTTATATATATATATATATATATATATATATATATATATATATATATATATATATATATACATAAATAACAAAAATCATACATTAACTACACAATAAATTCTAGAATACCCGATGCGTTAGAATTGGGCCACCTTCTAGTATAGCATAAATGTGAATGATGTCTTATACATCTTATATGATACATGTGGTTAATTTGTGTCATATTATGTATGTCATATACCTGCACCATGTACCATGTGTATGCAGGGCCGCCACTAGGAATTTCAGAGCCCCATACTGCCAAAATTTTCGGGGCCCCTTGGGACTCCGCCCAGGCACCACCCCAGCTCCGCCCCCACCCATCAAACCTCCTACAGTCATACAGCACTGCAAGGGTGGCAGGAGGCTAACAGCAGAGAGGCAGGAAGCTCACAGCAGAGAGACAGGAGGCTCGCAGCAGAGAGGCAGGAGGCTCACAGCAGAGGCCAGGAGGCTCACAGCACAGAGGCCAGGAGGCTCACAGCAGAGAGACAGGAGGCTGACAGCAGGGAGACAGGAGGCTGACAGCAGAGAGACAGGAGGCTGACAGCAGAGAGACAGGAGGCTGACAGCAGAGAGGCAGGAGGCTGACAGCAGAGAGGCAGGAGACTCACAGCAGAGAGGCAGGAGGCTCACAGCAGAGAGGCAGGAGGCTCACAGCACACAGGCAGGAGGCTCACAACACAGAGGCAGGAGGCTCACAGCAAAGAGGCAGGAGGCTCACAGCAAAGAGGCAGGAGGCTCACAGCACAGAGGCAGGAGGCTCACAGCACAGAGGCAGAAGGCTCACAACAGAGAGGCAGGAGGCTCAGAACAGAGGGGAAGGAGGCTCAAAGCAGAGAGGAAGGAGGCTCACGGCGGAGATGAAGGAGGCTCACGGCAGAGAGGAAGGAGGCTCACAGCAGAGGGAGGCAGGAGACCATGGGGTGGAGGTTCCCCACCCATGATCTAGCTCAAGCAAGACAGGGGCTGTGGTCGGCGGGCGGCCACGGGCAGAGGTCAGCGCCCCCCCATCAGAGATCAGAGGGCCCGAGCAGAGACCTCCAGCACAGCAGAGATCAGCGGCCCCCTCCAGCACAAAAGAGATCAGCGGTCCCCACCAGCACAACAGAGATCAGCGGCCCCCTCCAGTAGAGATCTAGGACTACTCCTCCTATTATCCTACTCTCTCCCCAGGTCTACTCCTCCTATTATACTCCTCTCCCCCAGGACTACTCCTCCTATTATCCTACTCCCTCCCCAGGACTAGGCAGGAGGCTCACAGCACAGAGGCAGGAGGCTCACAGCACAGAGTCAGGAGGCTCACAGCACAGAGGCAGGAGGCTCACAGCACAGAGGCAGGAGGCTCACAGAACACAGGCAGGAGGCTCACAGCACACAGGCAGGAGGCTCACAGCACAGAGGCAGGAGGCTCACAGCAGAGAGGCAGGAGGCTCACAGCAGAGAAGCAGTAGGCTCACAACAGAGAGGCAGGAGGCTCACAGCACAGAGCCAGGAGGCTCACAGAACACAGGCAGGAGGCTCACAACAGAGAGGCAGGAGGCTCACAGCACACAGGCAGGAGGCTCACAGCACAGAGGCAGGAGGCTCACAGCACAGAGGCAGGAGGCTCACAGCAGAGAAGCAGTAGGCTCACAACAGAGAGGCAGGAGGCTCACAGTACAGAGGCAGGAGCGTCACAGCAGAGAGGCAGGAGGCTCACAGCAGAGAAGCAGGAGGCTCACAACAGAGAGGCAGGAGGCTCACAACAGAGAGGCAGGAGGCTCACCGCAGAGAGGAAGGAGGATCACAGCAGAGATGAAGGAGGCTCACAGCAGAGGGAGGCAGGAGACCATGGGGTGGAGGTTCCCCACCCCTGATCTAGCTCAAGCAAGACAGGGGCTGGGGTCGGCGGGCGGCCACGGGCAGAGGTCAGCGCCCCCCCCATCAGAGATCAGAGGGCCCGGGCAGACATCAGCGGCCCCCCCATCAGAGATCAGAGGGCCCGAGCAGAGATCAGCGCCCCCCCCCCCCCACCAGAGATCAGAGGGCCCGGGCAGAGATCAGCGCCCCCCATCAGAGATCAGAGGGCCCCTCCAGCACAGCAGAGATCAGCGCCCCCCTCCAGCAGAGATCAGCGGCCCCCTCCAGCAGAGATCAGAGGCCCCCTCCAGCAGTGATCAGAGGCCCCCTCCAGCAGAGATCAGCGGCCCCCTCCAGCAGAGATCAGCGGCCCCCTCCAGAAGAGATCAGCGCCCCCCCCTCCAGCAGAGATTAGCGCCCCCCCCTCCAGCAGAGATTAGCGCCCACCCAGCAGAGATCAGCGGCCCCCTCCAGCAAAGATCAGCGGCCCCCTCCAGCAGAGATCAGCGGCTCCCCCAGCAGAGATTGGCGCCCCCCCTCCAGCAGAGATCAGCACCACCCCCCAGCAGAGATCAGCGCCCCCCCAGCAGAGATCAGCACCCCCCCCAGCAGAGATCAGCGCCCCCCCAGCAGAGATCAGCGCCCCCCCAGCAGAGATCAGCGGCTCCCCCCAGCAGAGATCAGCGCCCCAGCAGAGATCAGCAGCTCCCCCCAGCAGAGATCAGTGCCCCCCCAGCAGAGATCAGCGCCCCCCCCAGCAGAGATCAGCGGCCCTCTCCAGCAGAGATCAGCGGCCCCCTCCAGCAGAGATCAGCGGCCCCCTCCAGCAGAGATCAGCGGCTCCCCCCAGCAGACATCAGCGCCCCTCCAGCAGAGATCAGCGCCCCCCCCAGCAGAGATCAGCGCCCCCCCCCCAGCAGAGATCAGCGCCCCCCCCCCCCCAGCAGAGATCAGCGTCCCCCCCAGCAGAGATTAGCGCCCCCCCCAGCAGAGATCAGCGCCCCCCCCAGCAGAGATCAGCGCCCCCCCCAGCAGAGATCAGCGGCCCCACCCGGCAGAGATCAGTGCCCGAGGTCCCCCCCTCCCGGGCAGAGATCAGCGGGCCCCCCCGGGCTGGCGTCAGCGGGCCACACCACCACCTCACCCCACCCTTCGGCTCACAGTGCTTACCTTTCCCGCTGGCTGCCACGTCCTCACCACCTTTGCCGACTGCCGCTGTTACTTGCAGGAGTGTAATGAGGTCGCAGAGTGATGACCTCACCACACTGCTGCAAGAACCAGCGATGACGCGCCGGTGCTCTGCTCCAATCACCCTGCCTCCACTCCACCACATGGCTAATTTGCATGCTCCGCCCCGTCGCATGCAAATTAGTCATGTGAGGAAGTGAAGCGACGCTGCGGGGCACCTCTGCTGCTGCTGTGAAGGGGCCTGGTGAAGAGGAGGGGCCCGTCCTCCCGGGGGCTTAATAAAGTTAAGTAATTACCCCGGGCCTGGCCGGGCCCCCTCTCTTCACCGAGCCCCCTACACCAGGCACAGTAGTAATGCCCTGATGGCGGCCCTGTGTGTATGTCACACACATACAGCGGGGAAAAAAAGTATTTAGTCAGCCACCAATTGTGCAAGTTCTTCCCCTTATAAAGATGAGATTTGCCTGTAATTGACATCCTAGGTGACCACAACTATGAGAGACAAAATGAGAAAACAAATCCAGAAAATCACCGCGTCTGATTTGGCAAGATTTTTTTTGCAAATGATGGAGGAAAATAAGTCACCTAAAAACATGCAAGATTTCTGGCTCTCAAAGACGTGTAATTTCTTCTTTAAGAGGCGTCTCTGTCCTCCACTCATTACCTGTAGTAATTGGCGCCTGTATATCCATATAAAAGACACCTTTCCACAACCTCAAACAGTCACACTCCAAACTCCACTATGGTGAAGACCAAAGAGCTGTCGAAGGACACCAGAAACAAAATGGTAGCCTTACACCATGCTGGGAAGACTGAATCTGCAATAGGCAAGCAGCTTGGTGTGATGAAATCAACTGTTGGAGCAATAATAAGAAAATGGAAGTTATACAAGACTACTGATAATCTCCCTCGATCGGGGGTTCCACGTAAAATCTCACCCTGTGGGGTCAAAATGATCACAAGAACGGTAAGCAAAAGTCCAAGAACCACACGGGGGGCCTAGTAAATGACCTGCATAGAGCTGGGACCACCGTAACAAAGGCTACCATCAGTAGCACACTAAACCACCAGGTACTCAGATCCTGCAGTGCCAAACGTGTTCCCCCACTTAAGCCAGTACATGTCTGGGCCTGTCTGGAGTTTGCTAGAGAGCATTTGGATTATCCAAAAGAGTATTGGGAGAATGTCATATGATCTGATGAAACCAAAATAGAACTGTTTGGTAGAAGCACAACTTGTTGTGTTTGGAGGAGACAGATTGCTGAGTTGCATCCAAAGAACACCATACCTACTGTGAAGCATGGGAGTGGCAACATCATGCTTTGGGGCGGTTTCTCTGCAAAGGGACTAGGACGACTGATACGTGTACATGAAAGAATGAATGGGGCCATGTTTCGTGAGATTTTGAGTGCAAACCTCCTTCGATCAGCAAGGGCATTGAAGATGAAACGTGCCTGGGTCTTTCCGCATGATAATGATCCCAAGCACACCGCCAGGGCAACGAAGGAGTAAGAAGCATATGAAGGTCCTGGAGTGGCCTAGCCAGTCTTCAGATCTCAACCCAATAGAAAACTTTTGGAGGGAGTTTAAAATCCGTGTTGCCCCGCGACAGGCCCAAAACATCACTGCTCTAGAGGAGATCTGCATGGAGGAATGGGCCAACATACCACAATCAGTGTGTGCCAACCAGAGGAATGGGCCAACATATCACAAATATGTGTGCCAACCTTGTGAAGACTTACAGAAAACATTTCACCTCTGTCATTGCCAGCAAAGGATAAATAACAAAATATTGATACTTATCAATGGTGGTGGAAAATACTTATTTTCCACCATAATTTGCAAATAAAATCTTCCAAATCAGACGCGGTGATTTTCTGGATTTGTTTTCTCATTTTGTCTCTCATAGTTGTGGTCACCTATGATGTCAGTTACAGGCAAATCTCATCTTTGTAAGTGGGAGAACCTGCACAATTGGTGGCTGACTAAATACATTTTTCCCCACTGTATAATCTACATATCACTGTACATACATCATATATGTGCTCTATGTATCATGTTTTTCTGCTGTTTGCAGGTTTCCATATCTACCAGGTAATGTACGGTTGTGAGCTGAGCGATGATGGCATAATAAAGGGGTACGAACAGCACGGATATGACGGGAGAGAGTTCTTGGCCCTGGATACGCAGACGTGGACATATGTCCCCACCATGGCGCAGGCTCAGACCATCACACAGAGATGGAACAGCCAAGATGTACAAATGGGTGAAACAGATAAAATATATTTAGAAAATGAATGTATCGAGTGGCTGAAGAAACACATGGAAAATGGGAGAGAAGATCTGGAGAGGAGAGGTAAGTGGTCGTTACATAGTTAGCAGCAGACCCACATTTAATGAAGCTTTCCTTATCCTGGAGACAAGACTGCACAGACAAAAACAAAGAACCATTGCATCCAAATAAAGGCCCGTCCTAATGAAATAAAGACAGACACCATTTTGTTGGCAGATATCGGTCACAGCTTTACTGATATATTATTATTTTACAAACTTTTCCAAACTCATTAAAACTTGTAAAACATATTTTATAAACTTTTTCCAAACTCTTTAGAACTTGTAAAACATAACTTGACTCCAGGTGAGAAGGGACACTCTACCACAGGACCAAGGACTTCCGCTCTCTCACCACAGAATGCTGTTGACACATGCTGCTGTGACTTCACTGTACAAACATTTAGAAACTGTTAGCAAAAAAGAAAAACAAGTAAAAAACAAACATTAACAATAGGGAGGGAGGGAGGGAGAGCTGCTCCGGATCCTGGGATACCAGGGGAAGAGGCCGGACACCGGCCCAGACCCCAATATATAGGTAGAAATTACACCCTATAGGTGGGATTGGGAATTCGGGAGGGGCCAGGACGGAGTCCCCTCCCAAACACAGGAAGAGCAGGGCCTGGACAGGAGAGGGGGCTGGACAAAAACAGCATTGGGGTTAACCCCTTGCTGCACAGTCTGGGGCAGTTTCATTATGCACTACACTGCCCACCAGACTGCACAGACAAAAACAAAGAACCATTGCATCCAAATAAAGGCCCGTCCTAATGAAATAAAGACAGACACCATTTTGTTGGCAGATATCGGTCACAGCTTTACTGATATATTATTATTTTACAAACTTTTCCAAACTCATTAAAACTTGTAAAACATATTTTATAAACTTTTTCCAAACTCTTTAGAACTTGTAAAACATAACTTGACTCCAGGTGAGAAGGGACACTCTACCACAGGACCAAGGACTTCCGCTCTCTCACCAGAATGCTGTTGACACATGCCAAGGAGGAGACCAGTCTCAAACTGAACTCCGACCCCCACCATTTGGAAAAAAGGCTTGCTCCAGGCCACCCTGGATCATAGATAAAATTGTATCCAGACCGATATCTGCCAAGAGCACACCATCTTGAAGCATTAACCTTCGGTTGTCACCTTCCAACTAAAATCATCGGAGCAGACAACTGCCTGCTGATGGCAACCACCTCCAACAAGACCTGAGCCATCTCAGGCCTCGAACCCAACCACTAAGCAGTTCGACAGAGTAGAATCCAAGATTGCGACTGTTACCAGCTCTCTGAACAGCCCAAAACACGTAGAAATTGCCAACAATCCAAAAACCTTTTTTTTTTTTTATAGCAATGCCGAACCTTTAAAGAAATTAAAGTAAATGTGCTATAAAATTGGTTACTTCCTGCAATAAATCGTGCGATGCATATCTGACAAAAAAAAGCAGAGCGCAATTTACCAATATACACTGTATATCAGAGTCTGATAAAGCCCGCCCTGGCAGCCTTAGTGGCTGCCACAATGAAAAGGAATGAGTCCCAAAGTGATCAGGGGGTGAAAAACGGCAAGCGGTGAGGCAGCACCGAAAAAAGGAGCGGTAAACTGGTACCTAGTAAGGGGGGAACCATCCTAATAAACTAACAGTGAGGTACCAGTAGACCGACAAACAAAAATTCCATCAAACGCAGGTAGGGCCAGGGGAAGGAACAGTCTAATCCCAGAATCTCTGGCCACTTGGTCAGTTTGGGCTCCTGAATGCGGATACGCATGAAGGGTCAATAAGTAGTATGGCACACAATTGAAGGCAACAAAACTATTCTTGGACGGTGTGGCGAGTTCGCTGGCTCTGAGGGCCCAGAAAAGGCCAAGTTAAAGGTTGTGGACAACAGGGATATCTCCCGTGGGATTGAACAAACAGCCTGCATAGTCGATTAACTGAAGAAGCATCAGGTAAAAAAAATTGGGATGCCTCTTATCTATGGATTGGTGGGACTTAAACCAGCCATTAAAGGGATTTGCAAATAACAAGATTTAGTAACGTAGAACATCCCATCAAAAAATGAAACAAAATACAAATAAATGCTTCTGGGCTACAGAGGCGGAAGAACCAAAGTTATAAAGGTGCATCAAATATTAGAGGGTAACCTCCAAACAGGTAAAGTTATCAGAACCGAGGGACCAGCTACCAGCATACCTATACCTAACCACTGTTTCACGCCTATCCATAAAGTTGCCACTTTGAAGGGGGATCTGAAGTCCTAATCTCTGTCAGGAGTTGGTCCCGACAAGATCTCGCAGCGGTGTGGCAATGGCAACCCACCGGGCTGGCATTGGGTACCAGCTGAAAAATCCTGCAAACAGAAACGAGACAATCAATATGGAGCATTACTCTGAGAACCCGTAGCCCATGCTCGGATCCAAATGTGTATTGTATGCAGCGTAACATCAAACAAAATATTACAGTTGGCTAGTGACTTGTGCCATAACTCCACAGCAATGACAATAGGGAACGATTCTGAAAGGGAAAAATTAGCAGTAAAACAAAAAGTTAACAAGGTGAGGGCCAGGTGCCCCGGCACCACTGATTGCCAAAAAAACAGCGCTAAAACCATCCGAAAAAAAGACGCATTGGTGAGCAAAAATAAAACCTGGTTAGACACCACAGAACACATGTTGAACATGCACTCATTAAGGTGAAAAGGGATTGAGACCAAATCAGTAAGTCAGAAGTAATACGTAATCCTGTGGTCAGGGTGAAGCGCCCCTAGTGGACAATGAGAGGCGGGGAACTGCATTTGGCGCAATGTAACTTTCCTGTAAAGACACAAATACTTATAACTATACTATGCCTGTAATTCTAATTAGCTCGACTGTAATTCTGACCTCTCTAATGCTGCGGTTCAGTAATATAACATCACATAAGCAACAAAATTGTCCAACAGAATTACCAATTAGACAAAGTGAATGTATTTTCATGGTATGTAGAAAATCCCTTTAAGCTGCACCGTACAAAAACAAAACCCACACTTAATTGAAACAGGGTCTGAATCTTTCGTGCCCTACGTTTGTTTGGGGGCAAAGGGACAACAAACTCAATATCAACTGAAAAAAAAAAAAAAAAATGTCAAAAATTGTTTGCATTCATCGAAGTCACTAGGGCAATTAAAGAAAATCATCAAGTAGTGAGTGACAAATTTTGAGAGCGTCTCACACCACCGCACCCATTTAAGGAATGAACTGAAGAGTTCAAAATAATGGAATGACATACAGCATCCCATGGGAAGTCAAGAATCGCAACAAAAATTGCCCTACATGCAACAACCCAAACTATGGAACAGTACGGATGAACAGGTAACGGACAAAACACAGATTCGATATCAGATTAAGCAAAAGTGCACTGCGTCCGAACTCCCGTATAAGAGAAATTACACTGTAAAAAGACACAGAAATCAAAGCTTACTCAGGAGGGATACCATGATTAACAGACCCGCCGTGTGGGTGAGATACAGTAGGTGGTGTAGCAATTGAAATCTACCCGGTTCCGTTCCTTTTAGCGACAATAAGGGAGCAATTAGGAAAATTAAATGGAATAAATAAAGTGAAAGCAAAATACAAAACTGATATGACCAGCCACATCCTTATTGGGATATTTGTCAAGCCACAAGGGGCATCTCTGATACCTTTACCGGGGTCGTCTGAGACATTTGTACCATTTTACCGAGGACCTTGGAAGGAGAGTGAGGGAATCTAACAGCCAAATGGCTCCGCAGCAAGCAGAACACTCGTGCTAGGATTGCATAACCCAAAGAACCGGAAGTGTCAATCATTAAACAACCAACACGCTCCTGGCCGGCGCACGGCCACCATGGCTGGACCTTGTGAAGCTCCCGGCACAGTGGCCGTGGATTGAAAAGTGGTATACTGGCTTCTGTACGGTCATTAACCTAAGCCAGAAATCCATGGCTTGGACACCCAAACCAATGCCAGGGTGTAGGGGCAAGCCGACGCTGAAAATCCTCATAATACCAACTACACCCATAACCACCGTGAGTTTATAGGAACTATAAATTAGGTATTGATAAATGAACATTTCAGGACCACGGTCGGGATGTTTCTGACCCAGGACTGAAAAACCTGTAGCCAATTACTAATCGTTCTCGTGACCCTGGGTTTCTTATCATAAGTACTGGGACAAATATAAACGTGACTTAGTCGACATGATGCTATCACAGGGGGAGTATCCATCAAAACACCACCGCTGACGCGACAGCACAAGACCGCCAGGCATCCTCGAAGCGCCCGATCTCTCAAACAATGAAGATGGAGAATGCCACCTTAAGGAGCTGTAATGCCTTAATCCCCCAAGCCTCCGTGAACACACCGGATGTTGATGTGGATGCCATCTCTGGGGAATTCGCCGTAGATACACCACCGCTGACGTGGGAAGGGGCATACCTCACATCCCCGGGCTGTTCAGTAGCAGACCAATTCCTCTGTGTCCTCGTAGGCTGCACCATAGATGTTCGTGCACACTCATCAGTCACCCTCGAGACGCTTGAGCCCTCAAAAGGAATTCAAAAGGCGACTTCTACCAGATGAGTGTGAACGCCGGCTTCTGTGTGTACGGGAGAAGTTTCGTTAAGAATGCCTCAAGTGCCTCCTGCACCAATCCGGCGAGCGACACTGATCGTGCAGATCCGACCGATGTAAGGCTATGTGCCCACGCTGCGTTCTATCCCTACAGAAATTTCCGCAGCGATCTGAACAGCACACGTGCGCCCCAAACCGCCGCAGAAACAGTCCGTACTGAAAAGCCGATTTCATGCGCTCCGCACGCAGCCCCCCCCATAGACAGAGCAGGGGCTGCATGCAGAGCGCACCAAAGAAGCGACATATCACTTCTTAGAACGCAGCGCCCCGGCAGTAGCCGAAGTGCTGCGCTCCAATACGCCATGTGGGCATGAATTATGCACAATCTTCATAGCTTGTGCTGGGGACGCAGGACGCATGCAGCCACGCTGCGGTGCAGAACGCAGCGTAACTGCATGAAAACACGCCACGTGGGCACATAGCCCAACGCAGAGGGGAAGCGGGACCGATAACTGGTAGGACATAAGCAGGACCCCTGTGGTCTGCAAGGATTTAGACATTGTGAAAGTAGCTGTGGATGTGAAGAAGGGGACAGCTTGGGCATCAAGGGTTAATTGAGAACGTGGCAGACCATCACAGGTATGCAGCACAGGAGGGGATTTAGGGGTGGTTGGGGGGTGTTCACTATTTGGAGGCTCTGAGCCAGGGATGTAGGCTGGTGAGCAGACACACTGCCCAAAACCTGCAGAAGAGGAAGTGGTGTCATTGTCCATGGCAGTATATGAGGGGTTAAAGTAATACTGCTGTGATACCAATGCACTAGACGTGCTGGAAGCTGCAGGGGAGATGAAGGGGGCGTGCAGCAAACTGTGCTGTGTGAAAACAACAGGGAGGGGGGCTGAGGGAGCAACAGTTGTGAGGTGTTTATTAAAGCCTGCCTGCCCTGCTAAAGGCAGGGGCAGGAAAAAACAGGGATGCACGTGGGGCAGGGGCCTGAGGGAAGCACCTAGGAGAAGAAACACTTCCCCGGCAGGTGCTGCACCTCTCTGCAACATAGCCCCTAGCTGTGACTGACGAGAGCTGAGCTCTGCAAATAAATGAGCCAGTCATCCCTAACCTTCATGCCACGCATGGGCCTGCAGCGTCTCAAGGATGTGAAGGTCCATCGGGTTTCTCCTGCTTCCACCAGGCAGAGCTGCTCCGGATCCTGGGATACCAGGGGAAGAGGCCGGACACCGGCCCAGACCCCAATATATAGGTAGAAATTACACCCTATAGGTGGGATTGGGAATTCGGGAGGGGCCAGGACGGAGTCCCCTCCCAAACACAGGAAGAGCAGGGCCTGGACAGGAGAGGGGGCTGGACAAAAACAGCATTGGGGTTAACCCCTTGCTGCACAGTCTGGGGCAGTTTCATTATGCACTACACTGCCCACCAACCCAGCAGATACTTGTTCTGTGCACTGCCTAGGCTCACTTTGCACTATGGCATTATCCACTGCTCCACATGAACTGTGGGCCTTTATTTAAACATCCAATAGCTGGTATTAATTACTCATTTCTCCTCGCTTTCGTCTCCTTCTCTGCAGTTCTGTTTCCCCAATGGTTTCAAGTGTCACCTCACATTGACTTCCTAGCACTGGCCAATGGCCAGGATATCATGTAGGTGCCCAGAGCCGAAGGGAAGCCTGACCTCTAGATGAAGAACCAGAAACAAGGATTAGCAAGTAGAGATGAGCGAATCCGTGGAAGTTCAATTTAGCCGGACTTTAGATAAAGTTTGCTATGGGTCCCGGACTTGACCTGAACCCCAATGGAAGTCAATAATTGGGCAGTTTCGGTCTCTGCCCACATGCAGCCAGCCATAAATGGATCACTTCCAGGGGCAGGTGAAAGAGTTTTTTTCCATTTTTTGTTTGTTTGGTGCACACTACATCTTATCACGCTGTTGTTACCCCCCAGTGCGAGCTGTTCAAACACTGCATGATGCTCGTGTCGCGGGCGGGGAGGAGGATGGCAACGCTGCGCTCTCCCACTGCTCGGGTCCGGCCACCGCTGCTCTGCGGCTGCTGCTGCTGCTCGGTGGCTCGAGCGATGGGCCGGATCCCGGGGACTCGAGCGGCGCTCCTCGCCCGTGAGTGAAAAGGGGGGATGGTTTGGTGTTGGGGAGGTTGTCCCTGACGCCACCCACGGTTGTGGTGATTTTTGGTGACACCACCGCTGCTCTGAACGGGGATCCCGGGAGCGGTGACTGGAGCAGCTAAGATGTTAGTCCTCCCCTCCGTGGGTAGGGGGTTGGTGGTCCCGGGGCCCGGTGATGGGGTAGGACAGGATGGCAGGTGGGTTATGGGGCCTGGCGAGGTGCAGGGACGCGGGGGCAGCGCTGGGTCGTACGGCACTGTGGTACTCACTCAGCCTGAGACGTTGACACAGTTCACGGTAAAACACACGGTTGGAAAGACGGTTCCCACGGACGGCTGCTGTTGCTTTTCCCCGGTAGTTAACGGTGACTGTCTCTTTCCCTGCACCTAGTACTTCTGTTGGTTCCGATGGGTTCCCACCGGTAACCCGCTCCCCGGCTTGGATATGGGCCGGAGGAGCCCCTCTTTGCCCGCAGGCGCTGGCCCTGAGAAACTGGTGCCTTGGCGGTGGCGGTGTCTCTCTCATACGGTTGAACTTTTGCCTTCAATCGGGACTTAGTTGTTTGGAAACCCGGAGGTCCCCTTCACTGACGGATTTGGCAAATTACGGCGACTCCAAGCCTTGCCGGGGTCCGAAAGGCCCCTGCCAATGGTGCTGGCCTCTCTTTGTGTGCCGGTCCGGTACCGCCGGGCCACCACCCGTCCACGGTTCTTTCAGCAACTCCAATTGGCCACTCCTGCAGACGGTCACCGCCGTCTGCTAACGTTGCTGTCTCTGTCCGGGGCACACACCCGGACGCTGTCAGTTTGCTGCTCTCTTGCCACTTTCCTCCTCACACTTCCACTGTCTAAACTTAACTGCTTACTTTTCCCGCCTCCAGGGCTGTGAACTCCTCGGTGGGCGGGACCAACCGCCTGGCCCACCCCCTGGTGTGAACATCAGTCCCTGGAGGAAGGCAACAAGGGTTTTTGGGTCTAGCTCTGGTGTACCTAACCGGGGTGTAGGGTGTGGTGATGTAGTTACCTGTGACCCCTGGCTTGTCCAGGGCGTCACACTCGCACTAGTGGTTTGCATACATTAAGCACCCGAACTCTGCTATTTTTTGTTTGTGTTTGGTACGAACACCGAACATCGGGTGGTTGAGTACTTAGACACCTGATCTAGTGAATGAACTATGGAGTCTGGTTTGAAGGCTAAATATTGTGGTTTGTGTTATGAGGTCTAAAAGATGAATTTTAGTGTCTGGACTTAGGTCTGAATATTGGGGTCTGGCATGGTGTATAGGCTGAGGTCTGATATGGAATTTGTATTCATTCATGCACCGGGGGGGGGGTCACAGGCTGAACAAAGGAGGAAACATCGCAAGCGGGGCTCATTCTGGACCTCCTGGTGCACAATTCATGCACTGGGTGGTGCAGGCTGAGCAGAGGAGTACACATCGCGGGCGCAGCTCATCCTGGGTTGCCTGCTTCATGAATCAGGCCGTTCAGGCTGAGCAAAGCAGGACACATGGTGGGCTACATTTTGAACACGCCCCCATCACGTGACAAATTACGTCATACCTGGTAGGAGCCCATACATTCTTGCATCTACCTTTACCTTTAGTGCACGATGTAGACCCAGTGCGCAACCAGGAAGCAGCTTGCCGCCATGACACGGAGCATGTATGAGTACACCGCACATGCTCCTATCCCCCTATCCTTTCCACCAACAATTTTAGTCCCCGGATTCTGGTTCCCATAGACGTATATGGTACCGGATTCCGGACCCAATCGGGATTTTTTAAGAAAATGAGCTGGGACCCACTGGTCCCGTTTTTTTGTGAGTCCGCTCAGCTCTAGTCTTGAAGTCTTTGGTATTGTACTGCTGGTCATTCTGTCTTTTGATTTTTGTTATAAAGTTTTTTTATTCAAACTGTGGGGGAACGAGGATGTTTATTGTTTGTCAGTCAGTGAGGAGTTTCCAGAGGGGTCTGATTGCACAGGATCATGGGCCCTTTATCAGTTGGAGCAGTCACTGGGTCTGATTAGCAGTTGTTCAAATTGGCTGTTTGGGGCTTTTGTTGTTTTTTTTTGAGGTTAGTTAGTTTGTGTCAATGGACACAAGGGAAAATTCAATGTGATTGCTTGATGGGGGGTCTGATAAAAAAGAAAAAGAGTTTAAAACCAAACAAGTAAAATATCCAAAATTTGTAAAGACATAAAACCTGAAGGAGTCAACTGACCACCACCCCATAAACTGCCCTGGAGGCTCCTTTCCTGGACATGGCAGGTCTCATCAGTAGCTAAGCAAATCCTTTTAGTAATGATATCCTCAGACAGGAGGACAAGTCAGATCTGTGCTGCATGGACTCCATTTTTCTCTTCTTCTTCCTTCTCAGTTCGGCCCCGAGTGAAGGTGTCCGGTCAGGAGAAAGGAGACTTCATAAAGCTACACTGCCAGGTGTATGGATTTCACCCCCGAGCTGTGGATGTGAGGTGGATGAACGGTGAGGACGAGGTTCCCTCATATGAGACCACACACGTCCTCCCCAATCCTGACGGCACCTATCAGATCAGGGTCAGCGCGGAAGTGACCCCCAAAGAGGGTGACAGCTACTCCTGTAATGTGGATCACAGCAGCCTGGCGGAACCGCTGAACATCGTGTGGGGTGAGTAGTGTCTGTACTAGGCGGATGATGGGAGTAAGTCTATGGAGTATATTATGACTGGTGATCACCATTATGACATGTAATTGTACAGTCACTGGTGTCTCATTAAAGGGAACCAATCACCAGAATTTTCGTATAGAACCTAAAGCCGATGCTATACTGGCACTATCAGGCTGAGTCTATACATACCTGTAGTGGTCAGCTCGGATGTTTAGGTTTTGAAATTCAAGAAAGTGAAGTTTATAAAATCATCAGTATGTTGAGTGACAGCAGCTGAGGATCACATAATATCGTGGAGGGGGGGGGGAGTATTCATAGAATCACCTCCCTCTGTTAGAATTAGCATAAGTATTATACAATCGATATAACATTTTTCTTCCAGGACCTGTGGTGAGGTCATACCCATGTGACCAGAAGGGGCAGGGCCTCAATCAACAAAGCTGATGCCACGAAGCAGCATTTTCCTATTGGCTGAGGCCCTGCCCCTTCTGGTCACATGGGTATGACCTCACATAGGACTTCAGCTGCTGTCACTCAGGAAGCTGATGATTTTATAAACTTTACTTTTTTGGATTTCAAAACCTAAACATCCGAGCTGACCACTACAGATATGTATAGACTCAGCCTGATAGCGCCAGTGCTATACTGGCACTAGATTATATACGAAAATCCTGGTGATTGCTTCCCTTTAAGGTGAAATGATTACATGCTTCTGTACTGGACTTAACCCTTCATGTCCCGATACACATTGCGACCTCATTTTAGCGGTCAGATAGTCTCCTGTGATGAATCTGTAGTGATATCAGACCTCAGGATATAGATATCCAGTCACAGAGTTGTGTTGTATGTGGGGGTGAAGGATCCTGTATTTCCTAGATACAGAGGTGCTTGAAAGTTTGTAAATCCTTAAGAACTTTTCATATTTTTGCATAAAATTGACCTAAGACCACATCAGATTTTTGTTCATCTTCTGGCTGCTTCTTTGTCTCGTCTCCATTTACTGTTATAGGTTACAGGAGTAATCTGATCCCTCACTAAAGACACAACTGTAGAAATACTTGAGACGTTGTTGATCATTGTAGGGAAAGAAGTGACTGATACGAGAGGAAAGTGCGATATTTTTCCAATAAAATATATTATTCACTTGTGCAATTAATTTATGAAAAAAATTAACCAGTAACTGCTCCTCAGTGGTCGCTTCTGCAGATGAATGGATCTACTAGGCTGCTCTAAATTGCTCAATCTATTGTTGGGAAATCCATGGATGCCGGCCCTGATTCCTCAGATTCCTATATAAGAACACAGGAGAGCAAAGCCTCAAATAGTGAGAGACCATAACACCAAGTTCTCAATTTAAAGTTTCATTATACTCATTAAAAGGCCATAGCATAAAAGCAAAATATAGTCCAATAAGCATTATGGCCCAACTTAAGTTTCGCCGAGTATGGCTTCATCTAGGGAATCCTCTCAGTAGTATGTTTGCATATTTGTTCCTTAAGGTTTAGTCATCCTTCCACCTCCAAGACAAAACATAATTTAAGTGCAGTTTACTCATTAGAAGTGAGTGATGATTACAGCTTCTAGAAAATACATTTAGGCCAACACAGACATAATGCAGCTTTAAATTCCAGCCTAAGGCCCCCGTCACATGTCACTGATTCCAGTACGTATGATGCAGTTTTTATATGTACCAGAATCACGGACCTGTGTTTTGTTGGTTCAGATAATCAGACCACCCATAAGGCCCCTTTCACACGTCAGTGATTCTGGTACGTTTGTGCTTTTTTTTAAACGTCCCAGAATCACTGACATACGCAGAGCCATTATAATGAATGGGTCTGCTCACACGTCAGTGATTTTTCACTGCACGTGTCTCCGTGCGGCGTACCCGCGTGTGCGTGATTGCCGCACGGAGACATGTCCATTTTTTTCTGGCATCACTGATGTCCCACGGACCACGCAGTGGTGTGGTCCGTGAAACACGTGCCAGAAAAAAACGTGCATTTAAAATAATAAACATTTTTACTCACCCGGCTTCAGCCGCGCTCTCTGCAGCCCGTGCAGCTTGTTGCTTCTGAGCCGGCTGATTACTGTCGCGCATATTAATGATGCACGACACAGCCGACCCGGAAGCAGCTGCTGCGGGGGTCAGCGCCGGCCGGATGCTGCATCGCGGGAGCGATCAGCACCATGGAGAGCGGGAGCGGGCACAGGTGAGTTCATCTCTAAGTGCAATCACGGGCCACGGAGAACGGAGCCCGGATTGCACTTAGACAACCCACGTGTGCCGTGATTCACGGCACACGGAGGGACTTGTGCGTGTTTTACACGCCAGTGAAAAAACGCCAGTGTTTTTCACTGACGTGTGAAACGGGCCTAATACAGAAAAAAAAGTGTCGATATTATACGTGTGTGAGTATAATAAAGGGACATCGGAACAAGATTTGTGGCATGCCAATTTTACTCCATACTTCAGCATTTGGGCGGGCTTTGCACGTTGCGACATCGGTAACAATGTGTTACCGATGCTGCAACGATAGTCCCGCCCCCGTCGCACGTGCGATATCTAGTGAAAGCTGCCGTAGCGATTATTATCGCTACGGCAGCTTCACACGCACTTACCTGCCGTGCGACGTCCCTCTGGCCGGCGACCCGCCTCCTTCCTTAGGGGGTGGGCCGTGCAGCGTCACAGCGACGTCACACGGCAGGCGGCCAATAGGAGCGGAGGGGCGGAGATGAGCAGGATGTAAACATCCCGCCCACCTCCGTCCTTCTCATTGCAGCCGGGCGGCAGGTAAGGTGATGTTCCTCGCTCCTGCGGCTTCACACACAGCGATGTGCGCTGCCGCTGGAGCGAGGAACTACATCGTACCTGTCGCACCATCGGCATTATGGAAATGTCGGAGGCTGCAGCGATGATACGATAACGACGCTTTTGCGCTCGTTCATCGTATCAAAAAGGTTTTACACGTTGCGATATCGACTGCGACGCCGGATGTGCGTCACTTTCTATTTGACCCCATCGACATCGCACGTGCAATGTCGCAACGTGCAAAGCCGCCCTTGCAGTGTAAAGTGTAAGATCTGTGGATAACGTCAGTGATAAATCCTTAACATATGGGGCATGATCTAAAATCTAAATCTGTAGCTGGAAAATTTGAATTGTGCAAATAGATTTTGTAAAACTACGTCAAGTATAGGAATGTGAATTTATTGTAGATTTTTGGTGCAGAATCAGCGATTAAAATTGATTACAAATCTGCAACATCTGAACATGTCCAAGGGGCTGCATGAAGTGATACAAAGGAGATTGTGAACGTGTGTAATACTATACATTACACATACGTCATCACTACAGCGGGGAGACTAATGTGAGAGATACATGACTCTCAGTATAATCCGCAGATCAGATTTACTTTTCTGTTTTCCAACTAGAACCAAAACCTTCCAGCGTCTGGGTCATCGCTGTGGTCATCGTTGTGGTGCTCGTGGCTCTTCTCGGCATTGGTGGATTTCTCCTATATAGAAGTAAGTGTCAATAATGCAGAACTTCATCTTCTCTTGTAAATATAATTTGTCCAGCCGGTTAGTCATTATAACTATTATAAATTGGCCTCCTGATATTTTTTTCCACTCCCTGCTGACTGTTTCCACTGTAGAGTCACATATAGGCCTGGCTGCCCATCTGGTAATTCTGACAGATGCCCGATAAGCGAGTGCGAGCAGTGATCTGCTCAATGACTCTAGGGTCACACACGGGTGAGGGGACTAGTTCCCACCTCAGTAGACCACTTGGTGACACTATTTTGTCCGGACTTTGTATCGCAATGTCAGGTTCTTTACCATTTCCACCCTTCCCCTAAGTTGTCCTCCATTAGCCGGCCCAGCAGGAGCAGGCTGACAGCTTCCATAGACTGAAGAGCAGCTCTGTACACGGTGTATTTCCGGCCGCTGCTCATGGAGCTGATAAAAGCTGATCGGTGCGGGCGCTTATATTGGATACCAACCAAAAAACCCATGTAAGGGTATGTGCGCACGTTGCTTTTTACCTGCTTTTTACCTGCTTTTTTGCTGCTTTTTCTTCTGCGCTGTTTAATGCCAAAATGGATGTGTTCTTCTATTCAAGCAAAGTCTATGGGAATTTGGGTTTCTTGTTCACACTATGTTGTTCAAAATGCTGCCTTTTTGTGGCAGAACTTTGGTCAAAAACTCAGCTTTTCACAGAAGCAACATGTCAATTGTTTTTGCCATTTGGGTTTTGCACTGCAAAGCTGAGTTTTTGACCAAAGTTCTGCCACAAAAAGGCAGCATTTTGAACAACATAGTGTGAACAAGAAACCCAAATTCCCATAGACTTTGCTTGAATAGAAGAACACATCCATTTTGGCATTAAACAGCGCAGAAGAAAAAGCAGCAAAAAAGCAGGTAAAAAGCAGGTAAAAAGCAGGTAAAAAGCAACGTGCGCACATACCCTCACACTTCTATTACCCCCCTACAGCTGATGGAGAAAGGGTTTAATAATGGGACTGATTATGGGGACAGAATTAAATCCAACCACACAACCTTGTTATTCAGCAGGAGAAACGACTCTTCTGGCAGCGCCATATTCAGCTTTCCCCATAGAGAACACATGAACGCTCTGCTTGGCTGAGCGTCCATATATATGGGGAGTCGGGAGATAAGGCGATCAGATGAATGAGCTATGGCCGTCAGCCATGTAATGTGTATGGACATCTCATCACTGTTATACTACATACATCTCCCTACAGCACAGATGTGAGGCCCCTGATCACATATCCAATAGAGCAAAGAGCACCCAGCAGTCTGCAGTGGTCACTAGTAGAGTTGAGCGCGGTTCGAGGTTCAAGGTTCTCCAGTTCGCGGCTCGAGTGATTTTGGGGGCTGTTCTAGATCGAACTAGAACTCGAGCTTTTTGCTAAAGCTCGATAGTTCTAGATACGTTCGAGAACGGTTCTAGCAGCAAAAAGACCAGCTAATTACTAGCTGGCTTTCCGCTGTAATAGTGTAAGTCACTCTGTGACTCACACTATTATGAAATTTCAGTGTATAGTGTGCGGGAACAGCGCATTCAGATCACTGCTGTTTGGATAATGGCGATCGCCATTTTTTTTTTTTTCCTCGTCTTCCTTCCCTAAGCGCGCGCGTGAAGTGGGGCGGGCCAGCATGTCAGCCAATCCCAGACACACACACAGCTAAGTGGACTTTTAGCCAGAGAAGCAACGGCATGTGTGATAGGATGTCCATGTCACATGTCCCTGCATTATAAAAACGAGTATCTGCCCGTCCGGACGCCATTATCTCTTCTGCGTCTGGGTGTCAGTCACCGCTGGCGTAGCTCCTGTCTCTGATACTGCTGTGTACGCTCTATACACAGCGCTATACAGAATAGGGATAAAAGTTTCTTTCAGCCCTTGCAAGGGCTAATACCGGCAGGGTCAGAGCCATAGGTGACAGTCAGGGCCGTGAAAACAGATTTTAACAGCTACACAAGATGACAGCGTCTGTGTAGCTAAGGTCAGGGATTTCCTCGCTGCATTTCCCCATTAGGAGGGATAGAAAGGGAGGCTTCCTTTCCTCTACACTGACCCACAACCCTGCCACTGTACCCTCCTGCCCTTTGCACACTCAAACTCATTATTACTAAGCCATTATACTAGCAAACACTGAGGAAACTTAGTGGCATCCTAAACGTGGCTGTTGGACTTCTGTATTGTCCCACTAGTGCAAAGATATTTGCAGCACGTCTGCCTGCATTGCACACTCAAACTCATTGTTACTAAGCCATTATACTAGCAAACACTGAGGAAACTTAGTGGCATCCTAAACGTGGCTGTTGGACTTCTGTATTGTCCCACTAGTGCAAAGATATTTGAAGCACGTCTGCCTGCATTGCACACTCAAACTCATTGTTACTAAGCCATTATACTAGCAAACACTGCTGCCAGTTTAAGGGCCGTAGTTGCATTGTCAGGGATAATTATTGTTGTTTATTCTGCTGTTAATAAAGCTAGACCACCGCTGCAATCTACACCACCTCTCAATTTTTACTACCACATTTTAAGTGCACAATCTTGTTGCAATCAAAATGAGTGGCAAAATGACAGATGCTGGTGGAAAGGGGAAGAGGCGTGTTGGAAAAGGAAAAAAAGGGTTTGTCCGTGGGGAAGGTGGCAAAGCTCCATTAAAATCTGCTGAAGATAGACCATCTACCAGCAAAAGTAAGATGTCTACTACTTACCGTGGACAATCCGATGTGGTCCCTTTTTTACGGACACGTACAACTGGAACAAAGGTAGATGATGGCCGAAAAAGTAAAATGCTTGAATGGATCTCAAGTGGTCCAACAAGTGCCCTCTCCGCCACCTCAACTACCACATCCAAAAAACACCAGTCCTCTGAGTTGTCAGGCCAATCACACTTGCATTCTCCCAGCTCTGAAGTCTCCATCCGCCCTGCACAGTATGGTGGAACTGAGATGGCTGAGTCTGCAGAGCTGTTCAGTCACACTATAGCCTGGGAATCAGAGGTCTGCTCCCAAGCTACAGTGAGTACAGACCAGGAAATGGTCTGCAGTGATGCCCAGAACCTTTGTGACTCTGATTCAGGCCGTGAGGACCAAGTTTCTGAGCATAATGTTGACCCTTTTTCACAAACTGTAACACCTGTTGTTATAGAAAATGAGGAACATACTGATGACGATGAGACGCAGATACCAGATTGGGATGATAACTTAAATATTCGGTCAGGGCAAGAAGAGGCTCGGTCTGAGGGTGAGGGGAGTGCAAACACAACAATTGATGAGGAAGTTCTAGATCCCACCTACTGTCAACCCACAGTCAGGCACTCGAGGAGGTCAACAGAGGCGGTGGAGGAGGATGCAACCGACGACGAAGTTACCTTGCGCCTTCCTGGACAGAGTCGGAGCACTGGTAGCACGTCTACAACTGCATCCTCAGCCACCACTCTGCCTCTGAGCACTAGTCGGGGGGGGGCTCAGCAGGTCGCATGCCCTCTAAGCCTTGCCTAGCCTGGTCCTTTTTTGACATAGCAAAAGATCGCCCAAATTATGTGATCTGTAAAATTTGTCGTGATTCTGTTAGTAGAGGGCAAAACCTCAGCAGTTTGACAACTTCTTCCATGAATCGTCACATGAATAAATATCATATGTCCCAGTGGGAAGCTCACCGTGCTGCAATGCGGCCTAGCGGAGCGAACCATCCACCGCCTGCCCCTTCCAGTGCATCCACGCGCTCTTCATCTTCTAGGACTGTGGGGACAGCTGTCACACCTGGTTTTCCACGCACAACTTCCACCACTGTAACCGCAACAGGCAGTTTGCTTGTTAGGTTGTCAGTTGGTTTGGAAGGGGAAACAAGTGCGTGTGTACAGCTCTCTCAGACATCGATAGCACCAACGTTGGATGAAGGCAACATCATGTCTACGCCTGCACTTTCCTCACAAAGCTGCATTTTTCCAGGGACACCCTACTCAACACCGTCTACACACAGCAGCCAGATCTCTGTCCCTCAGATGTGGACAAATAAAAGGCCATTTCCTGCGACCCATGACAAAGCTAAGAGGTTGACTTTATCCCTCTGTAAGATCTTGGCTACCAAAATGCTGCCTTTCCGCCTGGTGGACACACAGGATTTTAGAGACCTTATGTCTGTCGCTGTGCCCCAGTAACAGATGCCCAGTCGCCACTACTTCTCTACACCAGCATGTCGCACACAACATCACCGCTTCCTTGAGAAACTCTGTGTGTGAACGGGTGCATTTCACCACCGATACTTGGACCAGTAAGCATGGACAGGGACGTTACATGTCGCTGACTGGGCACTGGGTAACTATGGTGATAGATGGTGAAGGGTCTGCTGCACAAGTCTTGCCGTCCCCACGACTTGTGTGTCAATCCTCTGTCTGTCCAAGTTCCGCCACTGCTTCTGCCTCCTCCACCTCATCTGGGTCCTCCACCTCCGCCCCAAGCCTGCCTGGTCAGGCCACCAGCATTCTCACTGCGCAGAAGGAATCACGCACCCCTCATTACTATGCTGGCAGCAGAGCGCAACGGCATCAGGCGGTCTTTAGCTTGACATGTCTTGGAAATAGGAGTCACACAGCGACTGAGTTGTGGGCAGCTCTGGAGACTGAGTTTAATAAATGGTTGTCTCCACTCAACCTGCAGCCTGGTAAGGCCGTGTGCGACAATGCTGCAAACCTGGGTGCGGCCCTTCGCCTGGGCAAGGTGACACACGTGCCTTGTATGGCTCACGTGTTGAACCTTGTTGTCAAGCAATTTTTAACACACTATCCCGGCCTAGATGGCCTTCTGACCAGGGCACGAAAACTGTCTGCTCACTTCCGCCGTTCAACCGCCGCAGCTGAGCGACTTGCATCGCTCCAGAAGTCTTTTGGCCTGCCGGTTCATCGCCTGAAATGCGATGTGCCGACACGCTGGAATTCGACTCTCCACATGTTACAGCGACTGTGGCAGCACCGTCGCGCCCTGGTGCAATACGTCATGACGTATAGCCTGGGCCAACGAGATGCAGAGGTGGGGCAGATCACCCTGATGGAGTGGTCTCAGATCAAGGACCTATGCACCCTTCTGCACAGTTTCGACATGGCGACGAATATGTTTATGCGCTGACAATGCCATTATCAGCATGACAATTCCAGTCATTTACATGCTGGAGCACACGCTAAACACTATTCGGAGTCAGGGGGTGGGACAACAGGAAGGGGAGTAACTACAGGAGGATTCATATGCGCAAGACACAACAACATCACCAAGGTCCAGACATTCATCATCACCAACGCGGCAGGCATGGGACCATAGGGGACAGGGATCAACAAGGGCGATTGGAGCAGGCGAAATGTTGAGGAAGGTGCAGGAGAACATGAAGAAATGGAGGACGAACTGTCCATGGACATGGAAGACTCAGCGGATGAGGGAGACCTTGGTCAAATTTCAGTTGAAAGAGGTTGGGGGAGATGTCAGAGGAAGAAAGAACGGGTAGCACCTCTATGCCACAAACACAGCGTGGACTTTGTCCGCATGGCTGCGCAAGACACATGAATGCTTTCTTGCTGCACTACCTCCAACATGACCCTCGTATTGTCAAAATTAGAAGTGATGATGACTACTGGCTTGCCACACTATTAGATCCCCGGTACAAGTCCAAATTTTGTGACATAATTCCAGCCATAGAAAGGGACGCACGTATGCAGGAGTATCAGCAGAAGCTGTTGCTCGATCTTAGCTCGGCTTTTCCAAACAACCGTGCAGGTGTGAAGCCCTACAGGTGCGGTGCAGCAGGGTATTACCCTTAGGGACTCCACGGGATGGGACGGTCTGGTCACAGGTAGGGAACCTTCGTTTTGGGATTCGTCGTGACGCCACTCTCAGAATTGCGGTCAGTGAGGACCGCCACTGCAGGTTAAGGGATGCCTGGGGCTGATGGTGGGTGCAGTCGGTTGTAATAGCCTCCTGAGAGTAAGGCAAGCCCCAGGTCCCTGTGTATGTGTGTGGGACCACAGGTCGCAGAATGACTCAAACACAGTCCAAGAAGTCTTTTAACGTGTTTACTCACTGTTTGGAGGTCACGGTGAGATGCCCGGGCGGCACTGTGATAACCAGGTGGAACCAGGAATTCCAGGAGGCCGTTCTGAGGGTAGCTGTCCACTCGCCCTCCTTGCACTCTTTCTTTGTTTGGGAGGATCCCTTGCTTGAAGCGTGGTAGGACTCCTCCAGGGAAGCTGTTACTACCCTGCTCCCCTCTCTCTGGCCCGTCTGCCGGCAGCGTGGCCTTGGTGGGATGGCTTCTGGCCCTGTCCCCTTATGGGCCTGGTGATTGCTGCTTGGCTCGAGCTCTGTGTAGTAGTGGTGAGGGCATGAAGTACCCCCACCTGTAGGTTAAGCAGCTCTGGATGATTTGCTGCCTGTACTGGGGATCTGTTTCCCCTTGCGTGCTCGGATACCAGGATCTCCGTACTCAGCCACCCCTCTCTCTGGATGTCTTTCAGGCCGACCCACGGTACCCTTTCTCCCCCGCTTCCAGCTACTGCACTCCTCAGGACCTGGCCGACACCAGAGCCCCCTCTCTGCTTCCTTCCACACCCTTCAACCTCCAGACTCCTTCTCTCCTTCCTCTCTCCTGCTTCCTAGCAACCAGCCTCTGAACACACCCCTAGCTGGGAATTGAAAGTTAACCCCTACTGGCTAACCAAGGGTCCCTTCTAGTGGTGTGGGAGACCTGGTCACTATGTGTTTGTGTGTGCACCTCATCCTGGCCTTTGGAAATTACCTGGAAGCATTGTCCCCGCATGGGTGCAATACTCTGTGGTGCCTGACCAGGTCAGGGGCGCCACATTCCCCCTTAGTTATCATCAGCACGTCCTCGGGCTGCAAAGACAAGAGAAAAAGGTAAATACAAACTTTTCCCACACAGGGGCAATCATTTACATTTAAACATACCAGGTACCATTTCACCACCAACCACCCACATGTCCGAAACCCACCCAAAAACCTCCAGGAGGTAGGTCGCCGGTCCTTTTGGTGACCAGGTCTGGGCCATCACATTCCCCAGACCTTTCCTCCAATCTTCCTCTCCTGAGGAGAGTGGTGTAAGGTAGGCCCCATAAACAGGCGTACCCGCTTCCGAGTGTTGGAGGGCAGGCCCCATAAACAGGCGTGCCCCTGGTTGGTGCAGAGCCATGCCCCTCAACAGGCAGACCCTGTGGTTGGTACCAAGGAGGTAACTTTTTTACAATGCAAGAGTTTGTGGTTAAAGCCAGTTCATAACCGATGGTCCATTTTTAAAGTGCACGTAAACTAGTGCAAAGAAAACATTTTAAAGAGGTCTCACAATAGTCCTTGTGGGCACATTTCACTTAAACGTTACTTAACTGTAAACAGGTGAAACATTACATTTCATACCGTCACTTTGAACTAAACTGTACTTTCTCTATAGCGTAATGGGAGCTGACCAAAGTTGCTGCGGGTTGATCTACGCAGTACTATACTGTCATCTGTCTGAGGTTGTGTCCTCCCACCCGATGTATGTGTCTCAATGTGAATAATGGGTGTACTGGGTATTGATACCAATGCATGGTCTTCTGCTTCAGCTACATTTGGCTCTTCCAGGTTCTGAACAGGTTCTTCTGGTTCTCTTACTTCTCTAGATTGAGGGAATGTAATGACTGGAATAACTACTGCTCCATTGTATTGAGGCCAACTTGCTGGGAAATCTCCAAGTACAGTATGGATCATCTTTTCTTTTGGTTCTTGAACTGGCAAAGGGTTGGGAATTTCTTCAGGGGTTCTTAGTTGTTCAGGACATTTCTTTAGGCGATCTCTAGAAACGACAGCTGTTGTTTTTCCTCCATCTTTGCTGATAAGGCATGTCTTTTCACTGCTAAGCGTCGATGGTAACACAGTATAGGGTTCTTCTTCCCAGTGATTGTCAAGTTTATGATGTCTTCTCTTTCTCTTGAGAACTATATCTCCTGGCATCAAAGGAACAGCAGGTGCTTTTCGATTGTAGGCTTTTTCTTGTTTCTCACGCTGCTGAGTCAGGCTTCGCTCCACACACTCTTGTACTTTCTTGTATTGGGTTTGGCGGTTGGAATCCCAATCAGCACCTTGTAGATGGTCTTCAGGGGTCTCAACTCCCATTTCCAGATCTACTGGCAATCTCCCTGGTCTGGCCCTCATCAGGTATGCCGGTGTGCAGTTCGTGGAACTCACAGGGATGTTGTTATACATGTCCACTAGATCGGGCAGTTTTTCTGGCCACTGACTTCGTTCTTCTAGTGGGAGAGTCTTCAGAAGGTCGAGAATGATGTGGTTCATCTTCTCACACATGCCATTGGTCTGAGGATGGTAAGGCGTGGTACGGATCTTCCTGCAGCCGTAAAGGTTGCAAAACTCCTTAAACACTTCAGCTTCAAAGGCTGGTCCTTGGTCAGTGAGCACTTGATCTGGGTAGCCATGTGGTCGACAGAAATGTGTCTGGAAAGCTTTGGCTGCAGTCTGACCGGTCAAGTCCTTGACTGGTACTACCACCAGGAATCTGGAGTAGTGGTCAACCATAGTGAGAGCGTAGTTGTAGCCTTGTCTGCTGGGTGCCAACTTTACATGGTCCAGGGCCACGATCTCCAGGGGCCGTTTAGTTTGGATTGGCTGGAGTGGTGCTCTCTGGCTGTGCTGGTCTTTTCTTCTAAGATTGCAGGGCCCGCAGTTTCGACACCACTTCTCTAGGGCAGATCTCATGCCCACCCAGTAGAATCTTACTTTAAGTAGGGCCTCCAGTTTCTTCCAACCAAAGTGGCCTGCACCATTGTGATAGGCTTCTAGCACCATCCTCGTATCCTTCTGTGGTACAATCACTTGCCACACCTTCTCATGCGTCCTCGGGTCAATGATGCTCCTGTAAAGTTTGTCTTGATAGATGAATAATCGACCCCTCTCCTTCCATAGGTACTGTGCCTCAGATGGGGCTCCTTTGTCAAGGCTGGCGCCAGGCTGGTTGATCAGTTTCTTTACCAAGCCTACCGCTGGATCATTTTCCTGGGTCTCCTTCCAGTTGTAGTGAGGTAGTGGGTTCAGGGTCACCTCTTGGCGGTTGGCACGCAACTGCCGGCACTGTTTTGCTCCATGGCGATGGAACGCTGGCAGCTCAATCTCTTCAAGATCATCTACATCTTCACCCTCGTCTGCTAGGTGAGGCATCCTGGACAGAGCATCTGCGTTGCCGTTCTTGCGGCCAGCTTGATACTTGACAGTAAAGTCATAATTCGCCAGCCGGGCTACCCAACGCTGCTCCATGGCACCCAATTTAGCAGTATCCAAGTGAGTCAGGGGGTTGTTGTCCGTGAAGACAGTGAATTTGGTGGCTGCCAGGTAGTGCTTGAACCGCTCTGTGATAGCCCATACCATGGCCAGGAACTCTAGCTTAAATGAGCTATAATTTTCTGGGTTTCTTTCAGTAGGCCTGAGCTTCCTGCTGGCGTAAGCAATCACACGCTCTTTGCCTTCCTGCACCTGTGAAAGCACTGCTCCCAGTCCCACATTACTGGCATCTGTATACAGTACAAATGGTAGACTGTAGTCAGGGTAGGCTAGGATCTCTTCACCCGTCAAGGCCCCTTTCATTTGTCTGAAGGAGTGTTCTTCTGCTTCTCCCCAGTGAAATGGCGGGCCGGAGGTCTTTCCTTTCTTCTTTGGGTGGCCTACCAGGAGCTCTTGCAAAGGCGCTGCCATTTTCGTGTAGCCCTTGATGAACCTTCTGTAGTAGCCTACCAAGCCAAGGAACTGGCGTACCTCCCGGACGGTAGTAGGTGTGGGCCACTCCTGGATGACTGTGACCTTCTCTGGGTCCGGTGCTACTCCTTCTGCACTGACCACGTGACCTAGGTACTGGACCTTTGGCTTCAGTAAATGGCACTTGGATGGTTTCAGCTTCATTCCATATCGGGATAGCGCTTCAAAGACTTCAGCCAGGTGTTTCAGGTGGTCCTCGTAGGTCTTGGAGTACACGATGACATCATCCAGGTAGAGCAGGACGGTTTCAAAGTTGAGGTGCCCTAGGCAGCATTCCATAAGCCTCTGGAAGGTCCCGGGGGCATTGCAGAGTCCAAATGGCATGCTGTTGAACTCACAGAGGCCCATTGGGGTGGTGAAGGCCGTCTTCTCCCGATCTTCTTCTGCTACAGATACTTGCCAGTAGCCACTAGTAAGATCTAGGGTAGAAAAGTAGTTAGAGGTTTTCAAGGCAGCGAGGGATTCCTCTATCCTTGGCAAAGGGTAGGCATCCTTGTGTGTTATCTGATTTATCCGTCTGTAATCCACACACATCCTCATCGTGCCATCCTTCTTCCTCACCAGGACCAGGGGAGCTGCCCAGGGGCTGCAACTGTCCCTTATGACTCCTGCCTCCTTCATGTCCTTCAGCATGTCCTTTGTGCGCTGGTAATGGGCTGGTGGAATAGGCCTATGTCTTTCCTTAATGGGAGGATGACTGCCTGTGGGTATGTGATGTTGCACCCCTTTGATCCTACCAAAGTCTAGTGGGTTCTTACTAAAGACCTGCTCGTATTCCTGCACGACCCTGTAAACCCCATGTTTCTGGTAGACGGGTGTAGAGTCGGTCCCCACGTGGAGTTTCTGGCACCAGCCCTCTAACTGCTTTTGGGAGGTCTCGCCCTCTTTTGAGTCAGCTTGTGTCAGGGGACCTACAGGTGTTATAGCGTCATTTGAGCATGTAAACAGTTTGGCTATGGTAGCGTACCTTGGCAGTCTGGCTTCCTCCTCCCCACAGTTCAACACTCGTACAGGCACTCGTCACTTGTGTACATCAACTACCCCCCTGGCTGTCAGAATCGTGGGCCAGTGGTCTGAATGAGTGGGCTCTAGTACAGCCTGGTAATCCTGTCCTCTGAGACCTACCGCTGCTCTACACCACATCATCATTTCACTCCGTGGGGGTATCACAATGGGGTTAGCATCCATCACCCGCACACTACCAATCTCACCGCCAGTCTGTTTTACCTGTTGCTTCCTCAGAATGATTCGGATCTCCTTTTGCAAGGCTCTTTGCGACCCGCCCTCAGCACCTTCAACAATCTGGTGAAGCAACAACAACACTTCCCCTAGGCAATTTTCTATGACATTAGTACCTAAAATCATTTGCGGGTTCCTTTCTCTAATATCAGTGTCCACAACAATCAGTCCTTGTCCCTTCATTTCCTGCCTTCCCACCTTTATGGTTACCTCCTTGACCCCAATCTGGTCTATAGGTTGTCCGTTGGCAGCATAGATGGTGAGGGAGGGGTCCGGTGGTCGGAGATCGTCGTCCGACCAAAACCTACGATACAGGACATACGGGATCGTGGTTACCTGAGAGCCGGTGTCCAATAATGCCGGGGTAGGGATCCCATCCAGGACGATGGACAGGACAGGACGTCCACCCACGTACTGATCACGGCAGCGACCTGGGCCTGATCTTCTTAATCCTGAGGACTGGCCCTCGGCCCCAGGTTTGGCTCGTTTAAAGGGCAAGCCCTTGCATAGTGACCTGCCTCCTGGCAACGACGACAGATGGGTTGTCCAGATGAGTCATAGCGATCACTGCTCCTGCCTCGGGTTGTAGGACCTCTTCTCCTCCGCATCCAAGGGACGTCCTCTGGGCTGTCAGCTAGCAGGATCCGATGAGGGACTTTGGTTTCTGAGGGCAACTGCATTGCTTTCAGGATTTGTGCGACATCCTTAGTGAGCTGTTGCACCTGGGAGGATAGTGTATTTATAGCCTCTGCTGGCGCGTTGAGTCCTTTTGCAGTTACCAGGGACTGCGAGGAGGATTCCGCTCCTGCAGCCGTGGAACTGGCAGGCCATGCGGGTGCGACGGGGTCTGTGTCCACAGGAGGTTGGAGTGCTTTCACTGCCCTGTCTTTCAGAATGGCAAAGTCCACGTCAGGGTGTTCCAGGGACCACAGCTTCATCTGCTTCCCATCCTCAGGAGAGCGCAGGCCCCGCAAGAATTGTTCCTTCATCATCCGGTTTCCTTCCTGATCACTGACAGGGTCCACCAGCTTGAGAGCCCGTAGTGCAGCCTGCAGCCTGAGGGCATAGTCTCTTATGCTATCTTGGGGCTTCTGACGGCAGTTATAGAAGTCCGTCCTCAGCTCTCCCTCTGTGCGGTGTTCAAAAGCAGCTGCTAGTTTGGCAAAGATGGTCTCAACAGAGCCCCGGTCATCATTGGTCCAGGACTCAGCCTCCAACTCTGCTGCTTCAGTCAATTGTCCCAGCACCACAGCGGCCCTCTGCTTACCAGTCATCGCGTGCATGTCTAGCAGGGTGTTGATCTTCTTCTTAAACCCGGTCAGCGTGTCTATTTTACCGGCGTATTGGGGCAGCCATTGCGCTCCTGGGACATACAGTAAGGAAACTGGCATTATGGGGGAGACTTCGGCCGGCGCAGCTGCGACCGCGGCACCGGCACCAGGCGCTGCTGCGTCCAGCGCGACGGGGGCGGGCATCGCTTGGGCTGCGTCGCCCTGACCAGGGGCATTACCTCCTGCAGCGTCCATTTTTCTTCAAAAAAAACCAAAAATCTGCGCGCTCCCTTTCCACTTCCTGGGTAAGGACGCTCTCCGAATTGTGGGGATTCTGGGGCGGCCACACCTCTTCGTGGGCGGTGCTCTTTTCCCTCGCGCGGGCTGCAGCGCGCGCTTTTGAAGATGGCAATATGGCGGCGGTTCAATTTTTGCGGTCGGACCTCTGAGGCGCACGGTCACCTGTCTGAACAGGTCTAGTCCAAATCCTGTTCGTGACGCCAGATATGTGAAGCCCTACAGGTGCGGTGCAGCAGGGTATTACCCTTAGGGACTCCACGGGATGGGACGGTCTGGTCACAGGTAGGGAACCTTCGTTTTGGGATTCGTCGTGACGCCACTCTCAGAATTGCGGTCAGTGAGGACCGCCACTGCAGGTTAAGGGATGCCTGGGGCTGATGGTGGGTGCAGTCGGTTGTAATAGCCTCCTGAGAGTAAGGCAAGCCCCAGGTCCCTGTGTATGTGTGTGGGACCACAGGTCGCAGAATGACTCAAACACAGTCCAAGAAGTCTTTTAACGTGTTTACTCACTGTTTGGAGGTCACGGTGAGATGCCCGGGCGGCACTGTGATAACCAGGTGGAACCAGGAATTCCAGGAGGCCGTTCTGAGGGTAGCTGTCCACTCGCCCTCCTTGCACTCTTTCTTTGTTTGGGAGGATCCCTTGCTTGAAGCGTGGTAGGACTCCTCCAGGGAAGCTGTTACTACCCTGCTCCCCTCTCTCTGGCCCGTCTGCCGGCAGCGTGGCCTTGGTGGGATGGCTTCTGGCCCTGTCCCCTTATGGGCCTGGTAATTGCTGCTTGGCTCGAGCTCTGTGTAGTAGTGGTGAGGGCATGAAGTACCCCCACCTGTAGGTTAAGCAGCTCTGGATGATTTGCTGCCTGTACTGGGGATCTGTTTCCCCTTGCGTGCTCGGATACCAGGATCTCCGTACTCAGCCACCCCTCTCTCTGGATGTCTTTCAGGCCGACCCACGGTACCCTTTCTCCCCCGCTTCCAGCTACTGCACTCCTCAGGACCTGGCCGACACCAGAGCCCCCTCTCTGCTTCCTTCCACACCCTTCAACCTCCAGACTCCTTCTCTCCTTCCTCTCTCCTGCTTCCTAGCAACCAGCCTCTGAACACACCCCTAGCTGGGAATTGAAAGTTAACCCCTACTGGCTACCCAAGGGTCCCTTCTAGTGGTGTGGGAGACCTGGTCACTATGTGTTTGTGTGTGCACCTCATCCTGGCCTTTGGAAATTACCTGGAAGCATTGTCCCCGCATGGGTGCAATACTCTGTGGTGCCTGACCAGGTCAGGGGCGCCACACAGGTGCAGGGAGTGAATCTCCCAGTTGTAACTTGACAAACATGGGATGGTCTCGTCATCTTCAACAGTCTACCCGTACCAGCAGCACCGTATCTGGTGCTGGTAACAGCAATTTTATTGAATCTTTTCATAATTTTTTTAGACCGTCCTTTGCAAGGCCACCAGAGACAACAAGTCTGACACATAGTCAACGGCTGGAGAGGATGATACAGGAGTATCTCCAAATGAACATCGATGCCATGACTTTGCAAATGGAGCCTTGCTCCTTTTGGGCTTCAAATCTTGAAAAATGGCCAGAGCTCTCCACTTACGCCTTGGAGATTTTCTCGTGTCCAGCTGCCAGCGTTGTCTCTGAACGTGTCTTCAGTGCTGCTGGGTGTGTGCTGAGAGATAAGTGCACGCGTCTGTCCAGTGACAATGTGGACAGACTAACGTTCATCAAAATGAACAAGTCATGGATCCACAAGGATTTTACTACCCCTGTGTCATCCTGGGGAGAGTAAATGCTTGTGGATTTGGAATGTGCTTGATGCAAATCAAAACATCTTGTTTGCAACTAGGGCACAAGTGCTGCCACTTATGGGGTGTCTGTGTGGCCCAATTTTTTGAAAAAAAGGGATACTCCGCTTGGAGTAACCCTTGCTTACATTGCTTTTAAAAATGATCCAAGATGCACAGCGTTGGGATCAGGAAAGACTTTGCTACCTACCCCGGTGTCCTCCTGGGGATGGTTAAGAATGGCGTATTTTTTAATGTGCTTGATGCAAATCTAGCTGTGAAGTGGGTGTGTGTGGGGGGCCCAATTTTTGGAAAAAAGGGAGACTCCAATAGGAGTAACCCTTGCTTGCTGTGTTTTTTAAAAGGAGCCAAGATGAACAAGTCATGGTTCAGCAAAGACTTTGCTACCTACCCCGGTGCAATCCTGAGGACGGAAAAGGATGGCGTATTTTTGAATGTGCTTGATGCAAATCTAGCTGTGAAGTGTACAACTGGGGCACAAGTGCTGCCACTGAAGGGGTGGGTGGGTGTGTGGCCCAATTTTTGGAAAAAAGGGAGAACTCTGCTTGGAGTCACCTTGTGGTGTTTTACATGATTTTAGAAGGGCATGCCATGCCTATATCTGTGTCTCCTCCTCTTTTTCCTTGTCCAGCTCTTTTGTTTTCGCATGAGTATATGTCCTTGTCACTTTCCCATGTGTTTGTGTTGTGAGTTGTTTGTCACCTTTTGGACACCTTTGAGGGTGTTTTCTAGGTGTTTTTATGTGTTTGTGAATGCCTGCCATTGTTTCCTATGCGGTTCGAGTTCGGTTCGTCGAACGTTCGACGAACTGAACTCGAACAGGACCTCCGTTCGACGAACCGAACTCGAGCCGAACCACGGCCGGTTCGCTCATCTCTAGTCACTAGTGATGATACGGTCAGGCTGTAGTCACATTGTGTGTTTAGTATTTACCCTAGGTTCCCCCAGACAAACATACTAAATGTGTTTATAAGGGTCCACAAGTCAGGGGACAAAAGAGGGTCCTTTTGGCCTCCATTAGGCAGAGTACACAAACCACTAAAGATTAGTATGTGATGGTGCAGTGATGACCCTGTGCCATATAACAATTCACAGTAAACGAAGATAACTCAAATAAATTAAAACAATTTTAACAATGGCATTGTGTGGGCGACCGTTTACATTGTAATGCATCCTGCCAATATATTTATCATAAACTTCCCAGTGTAGACATTATACACAGTCTTGGGTTACACTGGACCCATAGAAGTAAATTGTTGCTGCTGTCAGTTGTCAGTCCTATTCTATTCACTTGATAATCATTTAATATAAATATAAACTATGTTACTACCAGGTAGCCGGAGAAGGAGAACAGCAAGAAGGCCCAATGCGGAACAGCCCAGGGAGTATCCAGGACTCTTGGAGCAGGGAGCAGCTGACAGCCGCAGCACGCCAGCACCACAATAACTACCTCCCTACTACTAAGTAAGTATAGCCAGCTTGATGCCATATTCATATTTACCGTGCCGTCCCTTATTATTTTATATAGTATCTTCCCTTATTAATATTTACAGTGTTATTTCTTACAATTACATAATGGGTTGTCCCATATTACTATGTACTGTATTGTCCTATAATATACCGTGTCCTCCCTTATACAACATATTACATACAGCATCATCCTTTTTCACAACAGATATTGTTGTATCTCTTATTATAAACAGCATCATGATGATTACATACCTTATATACATTGTCCTTTATTACACAGAGTATCATGCCTTATAATCATAATGTCTCCCTTATTATAAACACTGTAATTCCCTGTGACTATTATCTACCATGTTGTCCCTTATTGTGTACTTTGCCCTTCCATACTATTTTATGTGCTCCTTTTTAGGGTACGCTCACACGAACGTGAAAAATGGATGAGTGCAATGCAAGAAAATCTCCCCCTGCACTCTGACCAATGTTAGTCAATGAGGGAGAGCAGTTGGTCAACTTTTCTCGCATCCAGAATCTGGATGCAAGAAAAGTCGCAACATGCTGCAATTTTCTGTTAGAGCCGTGTCCCTCGCACCCATTCAAGTGAATGGGTGAGAGAGAAACATCGACTGCACTCAGATGTTAATCCCAGTGCAGTGCAATATACGCACAGGCTGACAATGGAGGAGATGGATTAACCCCTCCTTATCCTTCGCAGCGCCCGCCCTCAGCTTCACAGTCGCAAGACACACGGCTGACGCTCGCATTAGCATATCGCATCTGATGCTCTTGCATCGGATGCCATATACTAGTGTGACTCCAGCCTTACACACAGACTCCTTCCTTATGTACAGTATATCTGTAATTATATACAGTGTCCTCCCTTATTATATATTTATAATGTCACAATAGCTTGCCACGACGTCTGTAAATTCTGAGCCCTCCTCCACCCGTGCAGTGAACTGTAGTTTTTATTTATAAGGCACAGTGTATAAAATAATTAATTTTAGGGTACACAGTTTCCTGAGTTATTTATTTTCGTGAGCACAGTGTGCAGATTTATACGTTTTTTTTTCCAAGTGGGCACAGTGCTCAAAAATCATTTATTTCACAAAGCACACCCATCAGTGTCTGTGAGGTCAGGATCAGGACCGGGTGTCTATTATTAAGTAGAGACTACAACGAGCTCCATAAAAAAACCCAAGATATACTGTATTATTCAAATTGTTGTTGTTGTTTTTCTAGATTTATCACTCTACCTCACTACTGGACCCCATGTGAAAACAGCGATATCCGTATTCCCATGGACTCCACTCCTTTATTACACTGAATTTGCCTGTGCCCCAGTGGGCGACACACCTGAGAGCATTTGTCACCAATAATGGACCCAAATATTCAACAATTACAAAAGTAAAGAATTCATAATAGGATGTGTACGACCATGACTTCCACACCGGTAATTTCCTCATTTGATGAAGTTCCTGATGGAAATATCAAAAGAGGATAAAAGTGTTTATTGGAAATCTGAATGTACTGGACCAGGAATACCGGCCATGACCTGAGCTCAGGAGGTATCACTAAGTGATATTTATTCAGAAAACAGCTTGGGCTTCCATATGTATGTACAGTAATGGCCAACGTTTCTGGCCCATCCAGAACCCTGGTCATGGCCTTAGATTTGATAAGAATATGTTATGGCAATTTCGCCAAAGAAGAACCATGAGACATTTTTCAAGGCAACAACATCACGTTGCATGTTGCTCGTACCACTGTGGACTAAACATGCTGTAATGGCTGCGGCTTCTCCGGACTTGTCTCCCATCGCACACATCAGTCAGTAAACTGCCAGCAGAGGATCTTGATTATTTGTCCAAGTTCATTCAGCAGCAGAACCTTCTTCAGACCATTAATAACTTCACTGAAAGCAGCCGAGGCTGTAAGTGCTGGGATTTCTGCAGACTGAATAAATTAAGATATTTTCAACATTTCATTTCAATTGTTTCCTCATTTGCAGATCAGTAATCTCTGTAGTACCCCTGAGGTACCACAAAATTTAACCTGTGGAAACCCAAACCCTGGAATATCCGTGCCAGTCAACACACCAGCACCCTCAGGCCACATATACAAGCCCAACACCAGACTGGGAGACTGCCTAGCAACAGGTAAAAGGGATGGGCACTGATTGGATAGGTGCCACCCAATCTGTAGGAAAAGACCCAGCGAGGGGGGAGAGGCCAGTGGTCAGTTGAGAAGTTGGCGGGAGGAACTGTTTAGTCAGTGGAAATAGTCACGGTTGAGTGAGTTAAGAGGAGAGCGTAAAAAGGAAAGAAAGAAAAGGTGTAACAAGACTTGCAGTAACAATGGAGTGCTATAACAGGAGTGAGGGACTGTGGCGTAAGGAACCAGGACTCCAGGGACCGTGGGTTACCTGTGGAAGTGTAAAGCTGGGTTCACACATAGCGACAACGACGTCGCTGTTACGTCACCATTTTCTGTGACGCAACAGCGACCTTGTAAGTCGCTGTTATGATCGCTGCTTAGGCTAGTTTCACACTTGCGTTGTTTTGACGCAAACGGAATCCGTCACTAATGTAGTACAGTTCATTTATTTACATTTGAAGCGCGTTACTATGGCATGTGTGTGTGTCATGCAGTACCCGCTTGTGTCCACATGATGTCGCGCTTCCACTGTAAATAAATGAACTGTACTGTATTTGTGACGGAGCCCGAATCCGTTAAAATAGTGCAAATGTGAAACAGCCCTTAGCTGTCAAACACAGCGACGCGTGTCGTTATGATCGCTGCTGCGTCGCTGTGCTACATGTGCAGAGAGCAGGGAGCCGCGCACACTGCTTAGCGTTGGCTCCCTGCACTCCTAGCTACAGTACACATCGGGTTATTTAGCCGATGTGTACTGCAGCTACATGTGCAGGGAGCCGGCACTGGCAGCAAGAGCGGCGGACGCTGGTAACGAAGGTAAATATTGAGTAACCAGGGAAAGGTCTTCCCTTGGTTACCCAATGTTTACCCTGGTTACAGCTTACCGCAGCTGCCAGATGCCGGCTCCTGCTCCCTGCTCGCTTCATGTCGTCGCTCTCTCGCTGTCACACACAGCGATGTGTGCGTCACAGTGGGAGAGTGACGACCAAAAAAAATGAAGCTGGACATTCAGCAACGAGCGGCGACCTCACAGCAGGGGCTGGCTCGTTGCTGGATGTGACACACAGCGACGTCGCTGCTACGTCACAGAAAATGGTGACGTAGCAGCGACGTCGTTGTCGTCGCTGTGTGTGACACCACCTTTAGACTCCAGGAACCGCGGGACGCCTGTGGAAGTCTGGAACCAAGGCTCACAGGTCTCAGCACAAGGCGGGGTGCAGACAATAGGACAGCGGGACACTTTATGGTCAACTGTTAAATCTGCCAGGCGAGAAGATCTCCAGGGTTCATCGCCAACCAAAGAGTCTGAAGCATCAGCAGCAAAGAGGGGACCGGGGATTGAACCCCTTAAATAGTCCAGGCTGCCTGCAATAGGGCCAAGACTGAAACAGAGGGGCTCCCAAGAAGCTCTAGGCCACGGAAGCCCATCAACAACAAGTGTGCACGGTGGACAGCTAACCCAGGTCACAGCTGGCACGGAGAACAAGGGGAGAAGCAACATCTGGAATCGGCACCAGCGGGTCCAAGCACTAAAACAAAGTAAAACAAGGCAAGTTGAAACTGCAATACTGGTGTGGACTGTTTCCTTATTGCCCCGTGCACTCACACTGACGGTTCCCCGCTGCAATCCCCATCATCCACTGCTGGGGCCTAGCCCTGCTTGCGGAGGGCCCCAAACACCTAAGCTGCACTACTCCACCAGCCCCAGCAGTGCCCCGCAGCGGCAGCCTCAATAACATGGCCGCATACTGCAAATGGCGTAGTCGAGAACTCTTATTTTTAGTACCTTTTTATTTTTAACCCATTTTTTAATCGGACCAACCCCCAGGGTCACGGAACCGGGCCTCGGCCGCGACCACGACTGTTCTCCCCTGCACACTGCACGCCCGGGATCCGAGTACCCCACAGCCCCAGGGCGTCACATCTCCATCCTGTGACTTCCATAATTCCACGGCTTTTCCTTCTTGGTGCTGTAATGTCACTGTAGAGGGGTGTACATAATTTCATTTAGCTACAGTCATCATTATTACTATGTAACTGCTCTTCAGCAGGACGAGGTCAGTGCCGTCATCCTAGAAAAGATTTAGTGATAAATAGAGAGCAATTTAGATGCTATGAGGTGTTAAGAAAAGCCCCCAGTTTGATCCCCATGTATTAAATTTCCACTGTTTAAACAGTGCCCCAACCAGAATATGAGAACATCATCCTCAAAGTCAAGTCCCTCTGGATCATCAGGATCACCAACCCTACAATTCCCTCAGGTTGACTGAATCATCTATGCTCCCATTTGTTCCCACCCTTAAAGGGCATTCACATCTAACCCTATGTAGATAACCCCTTCTCTCTCCCTGAGTGTGTGACGCCCTGGGCAAGCCAGGGGTCACAGGTCATGCACCATCACACCCTACATCCCAGTTAGGAACACCAAAGCTAAACCAAAAATCCTTGTTGCCTTCCTCCAGAGGCTGGGGTTCACACCAGGGGGTGGGCCAGGCGGTTGGCTCCGCCCACCGAGGAGGACACAGCTCTGGAGGCGGGAAAAACCGGCAGTCCAGTGAGGGACGTGGACGAGTAAACAAGCAGGAGAGTTCAGTCTAGGAGGTAGAGGAGTAAACAGCTAAGATGAGCTAAGGAGGTGGAAGTGGTAAAGGAGGAGTAGGAGAAGCTGAAGGAAAGTGAGAACAGTTACAGAAGGAAAGCTTGAAGTGTGTCCAGCTGTGTGCAGGACGGAGTCAGCAAGGTTAGTGTGACGCCCTGGGCAAGCCAGGGGTCACAGGTCACAACACCACCACACCCCACACTCCAGGTAGGCACATCACAGCTAAACTACAAATCCTTGTTGCCTTCCTCCAGAGGCTGATGATTCACACCAGGGGGTGGGCCAGGCGGTTGGCTCCGCCCACCAAGGAGATCAGAGCTCTGGAGGCGGGAAGGACCAGGCAGATTATCCCAGGCAGGGCAAGTGTGAAGTCTAGCTGAGGGCTAGAGAGGAGTAAACAACCAAGTGAAAGTGAAGGAAGGAAAGGAGTAAAAGGAGGAAAGCAAGTGAGGTGACAAGAAGGAAGGAAAGCCTGAAGGGTCCAGCTTTGTGTAGGGCCAGAACAGCAAGGTCAGCGACGGCGGTGACTGTCTGGAGGGGGACCGTTTGGAAGTTCCTGGAAGGACCCCGTTGGCTGTGTGCCCGGTGGTCTGGAGCAGTGTTCCGAAGGACAGTCAGCACCAGGGCAGGGGCCTCTCGGACCCCGGCAAGGCTAGGAGTCGCCAAATTTGCCGAATCCGTCAGTGAAGGGGACGTAGATCCCCCAACAACCAAGACCCGATTGAAGGCAACAGCTCAACCTGAAGCAGAGAGACACCGCCACCGCCAAGGCACCAGTTTCTCAGGGCCAGCGCCTGCGGGCAAAGTGTAGAGCTCCTCCGGCCCAGATTGTAGTCGGGGAGCGGGTAACCGGAGGGAATCCACCGCTACCACAAGTCAACCATAGGTGCAAGGAAGAGGGACATCACCGTCACCTACCGGGAGTGCAGGTGCAGCCGTCTGTGGGACCGTCCTACCAGCCGTTTGGTTTACCGTACAAACTGTGTCCGTGTCTCAGGCTGAGTGAGTACCACAGTGCCGCAAGGCACAGCGCTGTCCCCGCGTCCCTGCGCCCACCAGGCCCCGCACCTCACAAACCCTCACCGGGCCCCGGGATCACCAACCCCTGCCCACGGAGGGGCAACACAACACCTGGCTGCTCCGCATCACCATCCCCGGGATCCCCGCATTGAGCAGCGGTGGTGAAATCACCACAACCGTGGGTGGCGTCACGAACTATAACCATCCCCGCACCCAACCAACCCCCCTTTCACTCACGGGCGAGGAGTGCCGCTCGAGAAACCCCCAGGATCCGGCCTACAGCTCGAGCCACCACTGAGCAGCGGCCGCCGGACCAGAGCAGAAGGGGTGAGCGCGGTGTGCTGACACCCTCCTCCCCGCCCGCGACAACTTGGCGTCACGAACAGGATCTTACCGCTCTGCCGACTGGTAGAGGTGCGCCTTGTTACCACCGGAGATATCCGGCAGAAAAATTGCAGAAGCCGCCATCTTTGGCGCGAAAAGTTCCCGCTCGAGCGTCTTCTCGAGCAGTAGAGGCGCGAAGGCCAAGACCCCGCCCCGAGAGAGGAGGGGCCGGAAAGAGCTAAGGGGGACGCGATGGCGGCTGGCCGCATGTAGCTGCCGCTATAACAGCAGGGACGCCAGGACTCTGCAAATATACTGAGTTCCTGGAAAGCACGACTGCCGAGATGTCCGCCCCACCGAGTGCTGCAGAAGCTACCGAGTGGGTGTCTGGAACAGCGGGATGGCTGAGGGCTCGGGCGGCGGGAATCTGCCGTCACTACCAGAGTCGGATCGCCGGGCTGATGGAGCAGTGGGCCGCAGAGGTGGAGACCCTAGTTGCTGTGGCGCGAGTGTATGGAGTGGAGGCCGTGATGGAGGAGCTGGAGAATGACCCACGCCCCTGTGTCCCCGAGGGACCGGTCGCTGCGGCTGAGGGACCCGGTCTGCCCCTGGCTCCTGTGTTACCTCCGTCCTACTCGCTCGCGCGCTGCACCGCACCTGGCCCGTCGGACGTGCACCCCTCTGTGACCGCGGCAGGGGCAGAGGATGACGACTCCGGTCCCGACACGGAGCCTGTGTCGGAGGAAGAGGAGGGGGTCGTTGCTCTGCCTGGCATGGAGGCCACATATATCCCCCGAACCGGGAACAACGGGTATCGGGCGGCCCTTCCACGCCGTGCTTGCTATGCACTGGAGGGGCTGATGCCCGTGTCCTTTCACCCCAAGCCGGGTGAGGAGGACGAAAATGCCCAGTAGTGCCAGCGGATGCCCGCTACACCGTCTGTGACGGGGTATGCAACAGAGCAGTGAGGGACGCCAGGCCAAGGAACAATCCAAAGGGCTTTATTGGAACCACAAAGAATAAGCAGCAAACATAAATATAAATCCTTCAAATCCGCAAGGAGTCCACAACAGAAAAACAAAAGATCCAGGGGCACCGCCTGGTATTCCGATGCCAGGGGAATTAGGGCAATGGTCCTTATATGAGTTCCTTGAGTCCAACAGGTGAACAACAAAACGCAATCCCACGTGGCCGCGGATCTCCAGTCTGTAACAGTCCACACACACAGACCCCAGGATCCAGCCTCAGCTATGGATCCTAGTCCTTCTCCAGCCGAGCTCCAACTAACTGAACTAACATGTTCTTCTCTCCTGGGATCAGCCCCTTAGTTGGGCAGACCTCCCCCTGGCCATTTGATGCATGAATGGACTTTAGACTGCTGGCTCTGTTCTGTTTACCAAGTTGTAGATTGGAGAAGTCCCATGCTGAGAAGAACAATAGATATGCAACCCCCACCAAATCAATGACAATAGCTATTGCTGAAGCCTGAGTGCAATATGATACAGGCTGGGGGAAGGTATAGTCACTTACATCCCAAGACATAGTATTACAGCAAATACAGTGAGAAGGTAAAATACATCACATGGCATCTTATACAAAAATATGGAATGGAGAAAACTACATACATCATGACAATTCCTTCCCCTCCCAACTTGTGTACGTACTAGGGACCTCTACAGGTCACTGGTTAAGTACACACAGGCAGAGCGTTACTTACATGTGGCTTCATGCAGCCACGAATTGGCATCGTAGCTCTCCCACATCATTGCCCAGGAGAACAGCTGCAGGCAGACCACCCATCACCCCAACCACACATCGCCTGACCCCAAAACCAAAGTTCAGATCCACAGTGGCTGTGGGAATAGTCCTCCATTGTCCACCCGCCAGTTCAATGACAATCCCAGGTCCTCTATGGATTGCCTCAGGCCGAACCACTCGGGGATCAGCCAGTGTGAGGAAAGCACCCGAGTCACAAAATCCAACAAGTCTCTGTCCATCCAGCACAACCTCCTGCAAGTGCTTACCTCGATGAGCAGAAGTCGTCATAACTGCGGGTCGCACCCCGTAAACTCCTGGTGGTGCAACATGGGGGGCTGAGTCACTAGGCCAGTCCTCACATAACGGTGCCACATCTTCCTCCATGGCACTGGGCTGTAAATAATTAACAATCCGATTGGGTGCAGGATCAGTCCTCATTTGAACAGCTGGGCAGGAGACTTGCCGATGCCCTGGCTGTCCACATTGATAGCATCTGAGCTGGGTCTCCCTCCATCCAAGGCGTCCTCTTGGGTAAGGGGTAGGGGAACTTGGAGGCCGGCTCCCACCTGAAGGTGCTGTAGGGGTTTGAGGATGATTCCTCCATGGGCTGGCTGGGCATGAGGCCTGCAAATGCCCGGGATGCCTACAAACATAACACCTGCGCTCTGTTACTTCCTCTCCCCGGCGTATTCCAGAAAGTGCAGTAGAAGCAACTGGAGGCACATTAACACGGGTATCAACATGTGGTGGCTTAGAGGAACGGGGAACAATGGGGACAGAATAACTGGGGGCATCCGGTGTTGTGGAGCTGTTAGGCGTCTCTCCATCCTCCAACAGAACCCTCCACTGAGGCTTGATGGTGAGAGCCTCATCAGCGAGAGCAGCAGCTTCCTCCACTGTCGCTGGTTTTCTCTCACGCACCCATTCCCGGATCTCAGCGGGGCACTGGGCAAAGAATTGTTCTTTTAGGATGACCTGCAGGAAGGTCTCCCAAGATAAGGCCTCCTCTGCCTCCAGCCAGCGATTACATATTTGTTTGAGTCTATGAGCATATATCTTAAAAGACACTTCCCCATCACAGGCTAAAGCACGGAACTGAGTCCTGTAAGTGTCTGGGGTCACAGCATAATGTTCTAGAATAGTCCGTTTAATATCCGCATACTCACAGTTCCACCGAGGGTCCATAGCTCTATAGGCTTCAGCAGCTCCCCCCTCTAGGAGCCCAACCAGATGCCGGACACGCTCCCTGTCCGGGACTTCCATTAATCGACACTGATGCTCAAAGTCCTGGAAGAAGCCCTCAATGTCGCCTGCAGCCTCATTAAACGGCTTAAAGTCTTTGCGGGACACTTTGGGAAGTTCCCTCATGATGGGTGCTGGGGTTACAGTCTGTCTGGAACCTCTCGCGGCTTCCACAGCGAGCTGCTTATCCAGCAATGCCATCTCCTCCATCCTGCGCTCCTTCTCTTCAGCTCCACGCATGGCCTCCCTCTTATCTTCTATGGTGGCCTCATCTCCAAGCAGTGCCATCTTTTCCTCATACCACACAACCCATTGACTTTTTTGGGTATTTACCTCCAGCTCCCGTCTTTCTTCCGTTTGCTGTGAGGATCCTTCCTCCACGTCATTTTGAGAGCAGACTCCTTCTAGCGCCTCAATCAGCTGCTCCTTGGAGAGTCCTTTGAAACGAACTCCTACTTCACGGGCCTTTGATTGCAGGCTCCCCAAAGTCCAGGTCTTGTACTCTGCAGTGCTGGTTAATGATGTTGAGCCATTGTCCTCCATTTCTTCTGCTCTGATCCCACTGCTGCCACCAGTTTGTGACGGGGTATGCAACAGAGCAGTGAGGGACGCCAGGCCAAGGAACAATCCAAAGGGCTTTATTGGAACCACAAAGAATAAGCAGCAAACATAAATATAAATCCTTCAAATCCGCAAGGAGTCCACAACAGAAAAACAAAAGATCCAGGGGCACCGCCTGGTATTCCGATGCCAGGGGAATTAGGGCAATGGTCCTTATATGAGTTCCTTGAGTCCAACAGGTGAACAACAAAACGCAATCCCACGTGGCCGCGGATCTCCAGTCTGTAACAGTCCACACACACAGACCCCAGGATCCAGCCTCAGCTATGGATCCTAGTCCTTCTCCAGCCGAGCTCCAACTAACTGAACTAACATGTTCTTCTCTCCTGGGATCAGCCCCTTAGTTGGGCAGACCTCCCCCTGGCCATTTGATGCATGAATGGACTTTAGACTGCTGGCTCTGTTCTGTTTACCAAGTTGTAGATTGGAGAAGTCCCATGCTGAGAAGAACAATAGATATGCAACCCCCACCAAATCAATGACAATAGCTATTGCTGAAGCCTGAGTGCAATATGATACAGGCTGGGGGAAGGTATAGTCACTTACATCCCAAGACATAGTATTACAGCAAATACAGTGAGAAGGTAAAATACATCACATGGCATCTTATACAAAAATATGGAATGGAGAAAACTACATACATCATGACACCGTCCCCGTTGGGACCACCACTTTGTTTGAAAAGTTTTGAAAGAATGATGAAAATGATAATTACCGAACAGTTACCTGATTTGCCTTTGTGATTGAACCGGCAGGAGCTGGCACCGTTGTCCCCGTGGGGACCGTTTAAAAATGCATGGGAACTATCCATGGACAAGCCCGTGAACTTGCAGGGCAACCACAGACGCTAGTGGCTTGTAAATATGTTGGTTACCGTTACCGTTTTCCGCAGTGCCGCCTCCGGAGAGGCAGATTGGAGGGAGGGCCCTCAGCAGAGCAGGCTAGGGCCCAGCCACCAAAGGGACCGGTGGCTACCCTCTGGAGGGAAGGACAGATCCCGCTCGGGTACCGTGTGCTGGACTGTGGGTCAAGGGGTGCTGCCTGGGCTTTAGGGGCAGCATCAGGGCCAGGTTGCTTGGGTGGGAGAGAGCGGAAACCGTAACCGTAAACCGTTGCAACGTTTAAGAAATCTGCCTCCCGTCTTGGAAAGAGTTATTAAAAATGCATATATGTTGATTTTTCCAAATGTTACCTTTTTTCAGAAAAATAAAACCGGTGTAGGACGGCAGCCCGCGGACGGTCTGCATTTTGCTAAGGGGGAATGTGACGCCCTGGGCAAGCCAGGGGTCACAGGTCACAACACCACCACACCCCACACTCCAGGTAGGCACATCACAGCTAAACTACAAATCCTTGTTGCCTTCCTCCAGAGGCTGATGATTCACACCAGGGGGTGGGCCAGGCGGTTGGCTCCGCCCACCAAGGAGATCAGAGCTCTGGAGGCGGGAAGGACCAGGCAGATTAGCCCAGGCAGGGCAAGTGTGAAGTCTAGCTGAGGGCTAGAGAGGAGTAATCAACCAAGTGAAAGTGAAGGAAGGAAAGGAGTAAAAGGAGGAAAGCAAGTGAGGTGACAAGAAGGAAGGAAAGCCTGAAGGGTCCAGCTTTGTGTAGAGCCAGAACAGCAAGGTCAGCGACGGCGGTGACTGTCTGGAGGGGGACCGTTTGGAAGTTCCTGGAAGGACCCCGTTGGCTGTGTGCCCGGTGGTCTGGAGCAGTGTTCCGAAGGACAGTCAGCACCAGGGCAGGGGCCTCTCGGACCCCGGCAAGGCTAGGAGTCGCCAAATTTGCCGAATCCGTCAGTGAAGGGGACGTAGATCCCCCAACAACCAAGACCCGATTGAAGGCAACAGCTCAACCTGAAGCAGAGAGACACCGCCACCGCCAAGGCACCAGTTTCTCAGGGCCAGCGCCTGCGGGCAAAGTGTAGAGCTCCTCCGGCCCAGATTGTAGTCGGGGAGCGGGTAACCGGAGGGAATCCACTGCTACCACAAGTCAACCATAGGTGCAAGGAAGAGGGACATCACCGTCACCTACCGGGAGTGCAGGTGCAGCCGTCTGTGGGACCATCCTACCAGCCGTTTGGTTTACCGTACAAACTGTGTCCGTGTCTCAGGCTGAGTGAGTACCACAGTGCCGCAAGGCACAGCGCTGTCCCCGCGTCCCTGCGCCCACCAGGCCCCGCACCTCACAAACCCTCACCGGGCCCTGGGATCACCAACCCCTGCCCACGGAGGGGCAACACAACACCTGGCTGCTCCGCATCACCATCCCCGGGATCCCCGCATTGAGCAGCGGTGGTGAAATCACCACAACCGTGGGTGGCGTCACGAACTATAACCATCCCCGCACCCAACCAACCCCCCTTTCACTCACGGGCGAGGAGTGCCGCTCGAGAAACCCCCGGGATCCGGCCTACAGCTCGAGCCACCACTGAGCAGCGGCCGCCGGACCCGAGCAGAAGGGGTGAGCGCGGTGTGCTGACACCCTCCTCCCCGCCCGCGACATTAGCAACAGTGGTGATTGTCTGAAGGGGTGACCGTTTGGAAGTTCCTGGAAGGACCGCGGACGAGTAGTGACCCGGCGGTCTGGAGCAGCGTACCAAAAGACAGTCAGCACCAGGGCAGGGGCCTCTCGGACCCCGGCAAGGCTAGGAGTCGCCAAATTTGCCAAATCCGTCAGTGAAGGGGACGTAGATCCCCCAACAACCAAGTCCCGATTGAAGGCAACAGCCCAACCTGTACAACAGAGACACCGCCACCGCCAGGGCACCAGTTTCTGAGGGCCAGCGCCTGCGGGCAAAGAGTAGAGCTCCTCCGGCCCAGCTTGAAGCCGGGGAGCGGGTTACCGGTGGGAACCCATCGCGACCAACAGACAACATTAGGTGCAAGGAAAGGGGACATCACCGCTACCGACTGGGTGAGCAAGTGCAGCCGTCCGTGGGACCGACCAACCAGCCGTTTGTTTACCGAAAAAAAAAAAAAAAAAAAAAAAAAGGGGGATGTAGATCCCCCAACAACCAAGTCCCGATTGAAGGCAACAGCTCAACCTGTACAACAGAGACACCGCCACCGCCAGGGCACCAGTTTCTGAGGGCCAGCGCCTGCGGGCAAAGAGTAGAGCTCCTCCGGCCCAGCTTGAAGCCGGGGAGCGGGTTACCGGTGGGAACCCATCGCGACCAACAGACAACATTAGGTGCAAGGAAGAGGGACATCACCGCTACCGACTGGGTGAGCAAGTGCAGCCGTCCGTGGGACCGACCAACCAGCCGTTTGTTTACCGAGAACTGTGTCACTGTCTCAGGCTGAGTGAGTACCACAGTGCCGCAAGGCACAGCGCTGCCCCCGCGTCCCTGCGCCCACCAGGCCCTGCATCCCACATCTCATCACCGGGCCCCGGGATCACCAACCCCTACCCACGGAGGGGCAACACAACACCTAGCTGCTCCACTTCACCATCCCCGGGATCCCCGTATTGAGCAGCGGTGGTGCTACACATCACCACAACCGTGGGTGGCGTCACGGACATTATCCCAATACCCAAATACCCCCTTTCACTCACGGGCGAGGAGCGCCGCTCGAGAACCCCCGGGATCCGGCCCACGGCTCGAGCCACCACTGAGCAGCGGCAGCCGCCGGACCCGAGCAGAAGGGGCAAGCGCGGTGTGCTGACACCCTCCTCCCCGCCCGCGACAACTTGGCGTCACGAACAGGATCCTACCGCTCTGCCGTCTGGTAGAGGTGCGCCTTGTGACCGCCGGAGGTATCCGGCTGAAAAATTTCAAAAGCCGCCATCTTTGGCGCGAAAAGTTCCCGCTCGAGCGTCTTCTCGAGTAGTAGAGGCGCGAAGGCCAAAACCCCGCCCCGAGTGAGGAGGGGCCGGAAAGAGCTAAGGGGGACGCGATGGCGGCTGGCTGCATGTAGTTGCAGCTATAAAAGCAGGGACGCCAGGACTCTGCAGATATACCGTTCCTGGAAGACAAAGTCACCATGTGGATGCCGTCCCGCGACACCGTAGCCCCCGCGCCTGGAACCGCGGCGTGGGTGGAGATCCGGACCGCGCAGCTCTACCAACGGCTGCAGGTGAAGATACAGCTCCTCATGGAGGAGTGGGAGGCCGACATGGCGGACGTTGTAGCCACCGTGCGGAGACGCGAGGAGGAAGCGGAGAAAGGGAGGGTGAGTGACCCACGTCCCGATGCCCTGGAAGGGCCGGTCATCGCGGGGCCCGGTCCAAGCCCTCTCCCTTCGCTGCCTCCCTCGCCACCCGTCCCGGAGGCCGTGACCCCGCCATTAGGCCTGCTACCACCGCAACCGGTAGCAGTACCCAGCGTCCCCGCCCAGGCGGGCCAACCTGTAGCCGGAGCCCGCAGCAAGCCGGCGGTGTTGCCGTGGAAGATTCCAAAAGTAGAACCGGAGGCATCCCCTGAAGAGTCCCCCGAACCGGAGCCGATGACCCGCTCCGAGCCGAAGGCCCAGCAGCGGAAAGCCCCTATGCCCATCCCCCACACCTCGGCTGAGGTAGCGCCGGGTTGTTGTTGCAAGACAGCGCCCAAGGCCAAGACACCGTGGGACATGCCGCCCAGATTCCTGACAGTGGGCAATGTCCAGGATGTCCCGCGGGGCCCGACCCGTGCGCCGGAGCTCGCAGCAGCGCCGTATTGGGATAGGGAGCCGGTACCGTTGGGCCTGGAGATCGCTGAACGGGAATGGAAGAAGGCCGAGCTGGTGGCCAGAGCCATTCGGGAGAAGGAGAACCTCCGGCAGGCGACAGCCCGTGTCCGGGGACCGTTGTACGAGGGTCAGGTGAGGCGGTTTGATGTCCGCCTGGGCTACGGGTTCATCTACGAACCGGGCCTGGAGGCCGAAGTGTTCATAGCCCGGCGGGATGTGAATGCCCACCTGCCCGAGGAGCATCCCGGCCGCAACCTGATGCCGGGTGACATCGTGCAATACACCCGGTACTTTGGGGAGCGGGGGTGGTTTGCGCTGGACGCCAAACTCAGGAGGGGCCCGGAGGCCCGAGCGAGCGCAGCCCTCCCTCCCTTGGCAGCGGCACCAGAGCTTGAGCAACCGGAGTAGGGCAATGGATGCCCGTTGTACCGTCCCCGTTGGGACCACCTGTTTAAAAGTTAAAAAATGATAAGAAGAAAATGATTACCGAAGTTTCACCTGATTGTCTGTGTGATTTGCAACCGGCCGGAGCCGGCACCGTTGTCCCCGTGGGGACCGTTACAAGTTGTTTGCATGGGAACTTTCCATGGACAAGCCCGTGAACTTGAAGGGCAACCACAGACGTTAGTGGCTTGTAAATATGTTGTTTACCGTTACCGTTTTCCGCAGGCCGCCTCCGGAGAGGCAGATTGGAGGGAGGGCCCGCAGCAGAGCCGGCTGGGGCCCAGCCACCAAAGGGACCGGTGGCTACCCTCTGGAGGGGAAGGACAGATCCCGCTCGGGTACCGTGTGCTGGACTGTGGGTCAAGGGGTGCTGCCTGGGTTTTAGGGGCAGCATCAGGGCCAGGTTACTTGGGTGGGAGAGAGCGGACACCGTAACCGTAAACCGTTTGAAACGTTTAAGAAATGTGCCTCCCGTAAGGGAAGAGTTATTAAAAATGTATTCATGTGTTATTAACCTTGTTATCCCCTTTTACAGAAAAATAAAACCGGTGTTGGAACGGCAGCCCGCGGACGGTCTGCATTTTGCTAAGGGGGAATGTGACGCCCTGGGCAAGCCAGGGGTCACAGGTCATGCACCATCACACCCTACATCCCAGTTAGGAACACCAAAGCTAAACCAAAAATCCTTGTTGCCTTCCTCCAGAGGCTGGGGTTCACACCAGGGGGTGGGCCAGGCGGTTGGCTCCGCCCACCGAGGAGGACACAGCTCTGGAGGCGGGAAAAATCGGCAGTCCAGTGAGGGACGTGGAGGAGTAAACAAGCAGGAGAGTTCAGTCTAGGAGGTAGAGGAGTAAACAGCTAAGATGAGCTAAGGAAGTGGAAGTGGTAAAGGAGGAGTAGGAGAAGCTGAAGGAAAGTGAGAACAGTTACAGAAGGAAAGCTTGAAGTGTGTCCAGCTGTGTGCAGGACGGAGTCAGCAAGGTTAGCAACAGTGGTGATTGTCTGAAGGGGTGACCGTTTGGAAGTTCCTGGAAGGACCGCGGACGGGTAGTGACCCGGCGGTCTGGAGCAGCGTACCAAAAGACAGTCAGCACCAGGGCAGGGGCCTCTCGGACCCCGGCAAGGCTAGGAGTCGCCAAATTTGCCAAATCCGTCAGTGAAGGGGACGTAGATCCCCCAACAAACAAGTCCCGATTGAAGGCAACAGCCCAACCTGTACAACAGAGACGCCGCCACCGCCAGGGCACCAGTTTCTGAGGGCCAGCGCCTGCGGGCAAAGAGTAGAGCTTCTCCGGCCCAGCTTGAAGCCGGGGAGCGGGTTACCGGTGGGAACCCATCGCGACCAACAGGCAACATTAGGTGCAAGGAAAGGGTACATCACCGCTACCGACTGGGTGAGCAAGTGCAGCCGTCCGTGGGACCGACCAACCAGCCGTTTGTTTACCGAGAACTGTGTCACTGTCTCAGGCTGAGTGAGTACCACAGTGCCGCAAGGCACAGCGCTGCCCCCGCGTCCCTGCGCCCACCAGGTCCTGCATCCCACATCTCATCACCGGGCCCCGGGATCACCAACCCCTACCCACGGAGGGGCAACACAACACCTAGCTGCTCCACTTCACCATCCCCGGGATCCCCGTACTGAGCAGCGGTGGTGCTACACATCACCACAACCGTGGGTGGCGTCACGGACAATATCCCAACACCCAAATACCCCCTTTCACTCACGGGCGAGGAGCGCCGCTCGAGAACCCCCGGGATCCGGCCCACGGCTCGAGCCACCACTGAGCAGCGGCAGCCGCCGGACCTGAGCAGAAGGGGTGAGCGCGGTGTGCTGACACCCTCCTCCCCGCCCGCGACAAGTGCGTACCAACGTGCGTTTCTTTCCTTCAGATTCTTTAGGTGACTTGGTGCACAAAGTGGAATGTATTCCTAATCTATTCAGGTGGATAGACTCCTGGCCATGCTGTATCCCTTGTTTTTCCTTGGTTGCTCAAGTTACTATGACCTCTGCCATCTGCATTGTCAGATGGGAATTTTTGTATTAATTCTTCGATCAGGGCCTTCTAGTATTGCACTATTTTAGTAGCCCTCTCCACCGCAGGAAGGAGAAATGGAAAGCTAAGCACGTGGGTAGGCATGGTACGTATAGTGCGAGCTTGCCTAGCTTCAGAACCACCAGGTTACAGCCATTATCACGCACAACCATGCCTAGTTATACATTCAGTGGCGACAGTCACAAATCTGTCTGTTCTGTTATGTCTTTCCACAACTCTGCGGCTGTGTGCCGTTTGTAACCTTAGGAAGCTTGGTCTCATGGATGAGCGTGTTTGTTTTGCTCCCGCAGCAGGCAGCTGTTTCACCTAACACAGCCTCTGTGTGCACCATCAGCAGCATGTCCACTTCCCTGTCCCTTTATTTATTTAAATAATTAAAAAAAGAAAACAAAAAAAAAACAACGTATGGGATCCCTCGTATTTTTACACACAGCCAAGATAATGAACACAGCTGTGGGCTGCAGACTCCAGCTGTCTGCTTTATCTGCACTGGTATCAATATACGAGGGACCCAACGCCATTTTTTCCAATTATGTATTTATTTATTTTTACACTTCACTTCCAGGACCCAGACAGCTAGTGTGAGGGCAACCAATCACAGACGCCAGCACAGAGGGTGGGCGGGGGAGCAGGACTGCAACCAATCACATACACTGTACACTGTCACAGAGGGTGGGCGGGGGAAGCAGGACTGCAACCAATCACATACACTGTCACAGAGGGTGGGTGGGGGAAGCAGTGAATATTCATGAACTTTAATCATTGGACCAGGAAGCAATGTGACAGCCGCACGAAGACTTGGTAAGTGTAACTCTTCTGCTTTAATCCCCATGCTGCGTCCCTTTGCAGCCCCCTTAGCTCTTTATCCGGGCGGCCGACCTCGAACAGTAACACGGACTTACCTGGGAAGTCCGTGTTTGGGATCCGTGCGTGGACCCCGAACTTTACAGTTTGGGTTCACCCATCACTTGTTCTGAGAGAAAAGGTTAGAGGTCCTTATAATCTAACTCCAATGATCGCAGTGTTGCGGCCTTTGTAGGCCATTGACAAGTATCACAGCACAGATTCAATTCAAAAGTGGATCCATCATCAATACTGTAAGCTTGGACAGCCCCTTTTTACATGGTCAATAACAGATCCAGATTGTAAGCAAATGGGAATCCAGCTTTCTACAACGATGGCCGCCAGAAACGTTTTATATGTCACAGAAGATGGATCAGGTACTATTAAACAGTAACATTAAATATGTAGCTGAAAGCCCCAACCAATAAATAGTAACACAACCCCACCTCCCCAAGCTGCAAATCCAATCACATAACTAGTATCTATTCATAGGACATGGGTGACCCGACCTCTGTCCTACCCGTTAACCTTTTGTGACCGGATGGTCCTGGCTGAGGATTCGCCTCTCGGGGCAGCACAGACACCATCTCTTCTACTGCCAGGAATAAGAATTATTCTGATCAGGTATTTGTGTTACAGCAGCAGTTATTGTATCTTACAGTCTCCACAATTATCGTAATATTCAGGTCTCGCTCCTGTAATCTTCCATTTTCATTCCTCTGCTGGCAGTCAGTCTGTATCTTTTTCTTTCCACAGCAGGTCACACACAGTTTACAGACCTCACGTTCTCTGTGGTGAACTCCTCTCTGGTCCCGTACACACCGGCCTCTCGGGTGATGCGGCACCTCGGTCCCTCTCCTGGGAGCCAGCACCCTCCCTGAGCTCCCACCTCACTCTCTGGGTGGTATAGCTGACACCTCTGGGATAACTTCCCCGAGCTCCTGCCTCATTTTTTGGGTGGCACAGCTCGCACCTCTGGGATACCCTTACTGAGCGCCCTCCTCACTGTCTGGGTGGCACAGCTCACACCTCTGGAATATCCTCTATGAGCTCCCACCTCACTCCTGGGTGGCACAGCTCGCACCTCTGGGATACCTTCCCTGAGCTCCCGCCTCACTCTCTGGGTGGCACAGCTCACACCTCTGGGATACCCTACCTGAGCTCCGGGCTCCGGCCTCACTCTGGGTGGCACAGCTCACCCCTCTGGTGTTGGAGGGGTGGACAGGGGCATTGGTAGTCGTAGCAGAGGCTGTATGGCTGTGGTGCAGTCCGGTGGTATGTCTCTGCACTCTGATCGTGTCTCCAGTGCAATTGCGTGATATAATTACATTCTCTTGGTGCAACACTGACACTTTGACAGATTTCTTCAACAAAATGTTTTTACTTATAACCTTCAAATACAATTCTTGAACACACCATAGGTGGGCACACTCTTGGTACCCGAGGGGGTTGCCGTTAGCAACATGGATATACTTATTTTTCGAGCTGACCGCTTCCCTGGTACTTGGGCTTCCAATAGCACCCCCGAGCCCATCATCCTCTCCCTCGGCTTCATTTTACATGGCAGAATCAAAAAAGTCCTCCTTGTCCCAACCACAGGGGTTTAGCTGGTAGCTATTAACGATAGTAAATCAGAATCCCATGGGCACGTCTCCTCGCTGCCCAGCAGGTGGCAGTATAACGCTGCACTCTTTCATATGACTCAGCCGTTTCCTGTAAATCAGCTGCTGTCTGATAATTCAGTCTAAGGAGAGGGAGCTGGCAGTATAGGACTATGCCCTAATCACTGCAGATAAATATCCACCACACTCAGAATGAATTCAATGTGAAGCAGTTTATCGAAAGCACTCGGTACAGAAAAAAAATATAAATAAAATTCTATTTAGGCGACAAAATAAATTAACGTTTCGACCCTCCTGGGTCTTAAGTTATACAGTCGCTGTTGAACAAAGAACAAAAAAATAAATATTGTGCTATGTTACTTATACATCAAGTGTAAAATAAACAGTGACATAATATCCTAATCATTACATCTGACCTTAAAAGTTACTAATAATGTGTCTGAACACAGTCATCAAAATTTCCAGATAAAATAAGAGAGACAATAACAGAAACATGTTCAATCTAATAGAAGTGAATGGACTTTCCGCATACCGGGGTTCTCTCATGGAGCGCAGGACATAAGAGACACCGTGTGATGAAAGCAAATACCTTATATTTAGTGAAAAGAAGAAGATATCAGGAAAAGGCTCGGCTGGCCAGGGCTAACGACAGGAAAGAAAGAAAAACAACATAATAAGTACCAAAGTCTGTGTAGAAAGTCAGAAAGGTAAAATCCAAGAAAATTAACCATACCTGTATAGATATCTGTACCACGGGTATGCCAGCGCTCCCGCACTGTGGCTGCAGCATGTAATTGTGAGTCACAGGTCCTTAAATAGCATGTGACTGAAACAATTCCTGTGTCAAAGGTGATCATGTGACTATAGCGAGCGTGCCGATCCATGGTAATATTGTGCGCGTCATAGACCATGTGACTGTAGTGGGCACTGTGGATTGCATCAAGGATAATGTGACTATGTTGTGTGAGCCATTCTGTGTTAAACCAATGGCTCAGTGGTTAGCGCTGCAGTGCTGCGATCCCGAGTTCAAATCCCACCAAGGACAACAGCACCAAATAAGTGAATAAATATTAATAATATTATTAATGTATATCTTGTACACTATATTCCAAACTTTTAAGTCCACATGTGAAAATCATGAACGTGGTGGCTATATAATGAATAGCATAATGTAGGAGGCTGCTAGGTGGAGAAGATATATATAAATATAAGAAAAAGGTGAAAGAACCAAGCATCCAACAGGCCTATGCACTTACCATGAGAAGACTTTAGTTATTGATTTTAAAGAGAAGTTATATACAGCAAGATAAAGCCCGACAGCTGGGGGCTAGTATTCTCAGGCTGGGAAGGGCCATGATTATTGCACCCCCAGTCTTAAAATAGCAACCTACAACCTCAGCAGTTTACCCGGCTCTTACCGATTGCCGTTGTTTGGTGGCAATTGGGGTAATGAGAGGGTTAATGGCAGTCCATAGCGGCCACTAAGTTCTAGATTACTTCAACCTAAAGCAGACACGAGTATATGAGCCAAGAAGATGTATGTTGAATTAAAAAGAAAACCTTTATTTAAACATTTTTTTAAAAAGAGGAGGTCACTAACAGAAGGCCGGAGGTTGTCAAAACCAAAAATTGTGCGTATCCAAAATTAGCAATATATCTCATAATTACAATAACCAGGTACATGCAAATAGATATGAAAAATAGCTCAGAAAAAGAAGCCAGGCAGGTAAAAATATATAGGATAAACAATAGTGTTCAGAGAATGGTAATATGTATATAGAGAATAATCTACAGATATTATATCTGCATAACATATGCTAGAGAAGCACTTATAATGAGCAAATCTCAGATAATTGCAAGACATAATATATATTGCCAAGTAAATCCAGACTAAATGGATATGGATAAGTTTTATATAGTAATGGCAGTAGTCTGAGACCCCCCCCATCACTAATCTGGAAGTGAAAGTAAATAAACACAAACACCAAAAAAATCCTTTATTTGGAATAAAATACAAAAACACCCTCTTTCACCCCTTTATTAACCTCAAAAGACCCTAACAGGACCGATGTAATCCACACAAGGTCCCACAACGATTCAGCTCAGCTATAGCTGGGTCACAGCGAGTGGCCATAGAGCATGACTGCCCACTATGAGTGCAGACAGAGCATGACTGAGCTGCAATCAGCAGTCACTCAGGTTATTTGTGGTCACAGCTGGACATTTTCATTGTCCTCCAAATGTGACCGCATGTAACCTGACCTCAGAGGACCTCAGGTGAACTCATTAAACTCAGTGAACTCAACTGCATCTCCTGGCAGAAAACTGCATTTTGTTTTGCCAAGAGATGCAGATTTAGTGCTGAAATTTTCACACTTATATTCATGTACCCAATTTACACCTCCTGGCACAAAACTGCATCAAAACTGCGTAAAAAAACACATAAAAAAGCATCAAAAACTGTGTCAAGCCATGGTTTGTGACCAGGAGGTGTAGATTGGGTGCACAAAAATGGTGTAAAAATGTCATCACCAAATTTGCTTCTCTTGGCCCAAAAATACAAAAAAAAGTTTTTTTTTCTGCTAGGAGGTATACAAATTTGGTGCTGAAATCTGATGTAGACATTTCAGCACCAAATTTGCACCTCCTGGCAGAAAAATGCATCAACACGGTGTCCAAAAATCGCGGCAAAAAAACTCCACTTTTTTGCCAGGAGGTGTAGATTGGGTGTAAAAATGTAACGGGGTGCCAGGGGTGCCTCCGGGGTTGTAGTCGTGGCCCTTGCTATCAGGCTTACCCCTGGTTTCGCCGTCACTTTGGGGACAGGAGATGACATGGTGGGGCAGAGTGTGGTGGTGCAGACGCCGTCGTCGGTTGTACAGAGACTCTGTAGACGTGGATCAATTGAACCAGCAGGCATTCTTTTATTAAACGCTTTTTCTTCACAAAGGCACAACACTTCAGGCAGGATTTTACACTTTTTGCTTGGGGGAAAAACCTGTCCCTGGCGTCTCCTCCAGTGGGGATGTGCCCGGCTAATCCACTTCACCTGGCTCCCACTACGGCTACCCACAGACCGGACCCACACCAGTACTGCTTCACACTTGAGGCTACTCCTTCTCTTCTTTTCTCCGGCTTTCCTATTCACCCAGCTCCCACACTCTGCCCCTTCTGCTTCCTCTCTCCCGTCCCGGACTCGACTGCCTGCTGGATCTAACTTTTTCTTAACAACTCTTCTCCTCCCTCCCCTTTCTGCTGCCGGCTCCTCCTTTCCTCTGCCCTGTTTCTGTGGAGACAGCTGTCCCACCCGGCCACTAGAGGAAACGCACTCAAAACAGTGTAATAACAGTAAAACATTTTTATTAAATGACATCAACATTCCAGAGAAACTGTACCTCATTGTAAGGGGTCTGCCCACCCCTTACATACCTCCCCCCTTTAAGCCTAAGCCTCCCGGCAAGGCACAAACCTAAAAACCACATTTATATAATAAAGTCATTATAATAAAACTATAAACATGTCCACCTTAGGGCACACGCAAGGGGCGTACCAGTCTGGCGCCCGGAGTCCCTCCTGGAAGCTCCCGGTCTTAGTCGGTAACGTGCCCGGAGGCTTTCAGTAAGCACTCCCGGTCTTTGCAGGTCTTCTGCCCGGAGGCTTTTGCAGCACTCCCGGTCTTAGACGGCAGGAACACAAAACAGTAAAGTCTCCGTTAACAACACAGAGGGAGCCCCTGGCTCAGTCCAGCATCAGGCTCCTTCCGGGCTCAGTACCTTAAACATGGTCGCAAACTGTGGAACTTGTCCGGCTCTTCTAACAATGCCGGTGCTCGACACGAACAGGTCCATTACCTCCAGTCATTACGGGTCACTCGGGGTGGTAAGCGCGCTGCCACTCGGCCCGCTGAGCCCTCACATAATCGGAAAGGGACTGACCTGGCAAGCGGCGTAGCCTCCGGAACGGTTCGTAGTTGACTGGTGGTCCTGGCGCCTCTGTCTCCGGTTTTTCCTCTTCAACCCCCGACGGGGGTGATGGGGTCGCTGAACGGGACGGCTGGGGACTACCCACGACGATCACCGGGTGTGTGACCATGCTCTGGTGGATCGCTAACACCGCCGGTGTCCCCTTTTCTGGGTCAGCACTCCGTCCGGTCATGACTTCTGGCGACACCGCCAGAGTGTTTCTCGGCCGGGAAATCTCAGCCAGCACCGGTCTCTGTTGTGTACGTCTCCGGTACTGACACTCTTCCCATTCGATCTCTTGCTGAGTTGGCGTCTCTTTCTGTAATGGCGCCGGGGACAGTGGAGATGCTGGGGAAGGTGGAGGCGGGCCTACTTTTCCCGCTCTTGGGTATACTCCACCCCCAGTCTTACACATCAGATCGACCCCTCCGCGGCGGTTCTTCTTGTTTCCTGGAACACCGCCCACTTCACATGTCTTCTTCAGCATCCTGGGGCCAGCACCTCCCCTCTTTGGGCGGAGTACTCCGTACTTCTTTTTCTTCGCCGGCCAGCTCAGGGTTCTTCTTTTGGCGCCAATTCTTCGCGCTCACTGTGTTCATAGAGACGGCGGCCATCTTGTCGCCATCTTGTGCCCGGTCCAACGCCTTAGGCACTGCTTCTTCTTCCCACCATTGGATCGGGAACCTTCGCTGAAAGTCTGGATCCTGTGCCCTAGGCACCACTTGGTCTCCATCTTCTTGGTTAGGGACCCCTTGCATATAATCCGGATCCTGCCGACTACGCCACATGTAACGGGGTGCCAGGGGTGCCTCCGGGGTTGTAGTCGTGGCCCTTGCTATCAGGCTTACCCCTGGTTCCGCCGTCACTTTGGGGACAGGAGATGACATGGTGGGGCAGAGTGTGGTGGTGCAGACGCCGTCGTCGGTTGTACAGAGACTCTGTAGACGTGGATCAATTGAACCAGCAGGCATTCTTTTATTAAACGCTTTTTCTTCACAAAGGCACAACACTTCAGGCAGGATTTTACACTTTTTGCTTGGGGGAAAAACCTGTCCCTGGCGTCTCCTCCAGTGGGGATGTGCCCGGCTAATCCACTTCACCTGGCTCCCACTACGGCTACCCACAGACCGGACCCACACCAGTACTGCTTCACACTTGAGGCTACTCCTTCTCTTCTTTTCTCCGGCTTTCCTATTCACCCAGCTCCCACACTCTGCCCCTTCTGCTTCCTCTCTCCCGTCCCGGACTCGACTGCCTGCTGGATCTAACTTTTTCTTAACAACTCTTCTCCTCCCTCCCCTTTCTGCTGCCGGCTCCTCCTTTCCTCTGCCCTGTTTCTGTGGAGACAGCTGTCCCACCCGGCCACTAGGGGAAACCCACTCAAAACAGTGTAATAACAGTAAAACATTTTTATTAAATGACATCAACATTCCGGAGAAACTGTACCTCATTGTAAGGGGTCTGCCCACCCCTTACAAAAATATGGTGTAAAATTTTCAGCAACAAATCTACACCTCTTGGCAAAAAGATCTGCGGCTTTCTACCAGAAGATGCAGATCTTACCAGAGGTCAGGTTACCTGAGGTCACAGGTGGAGGACCGTGTGAACCTCCAGCTGCGACCGTAAATAACCTGAATGACGTCACGGCTGATCACATGGCTCTGTCTCTGCCTGCAGTTACAGTGTCCAGTTATGTTTCATGATTGTGCTCTGTGACTCAGATGTAGCAGAGCAGGAATTGTTGTGGGACCTCATGTGGATTACATCGGATCTGCAGGGCTGTTTCAGGGGATAATAAAGTGATGAAAGAAGGGTTTTTTTTGTCTTTATTTGAAATAAAGGACTTTTTTTGTGTTTATTTATATTCACTTACAGATTAGTAATGGAGGGTGTCTCATAGATGCATCCCATTACTAATCTAGGGCTTAGTGGCAGCTGTGAGTTATTAACACCTTATTACCCTGATTGCCACCGCACCAGGGCAATTGGAAAGAGCCGGGTACAGTCCCGGGGTTGTCACATCTAATGGATACGACAATTCTGGGCAGCTGCAGGCTGCTATTTTTAGGCTGGGTGGGCCCAATAAGCATGGCCCTCCCCAGCCTGAGAATACCAGCCCCAAGCAGTCGGGCTTTATTTTGGCTGAGTATCAAAATTGGAGGGGACCACACTTTTTTTAAATAATTTATTTAAATAATAATAAAAGGCCGTATGCGTTTCCTCTTATTTTGATACACGGCGAAGATAAGCGCACACCTGGGGGCTGCAGCCTGTAGCTGTATGCTTTATCTGTGCAGGGTATCACAATATGGGGAGAGCCTACACCAATTGTTTTATTTATTTAATTAAGATTGGTTGATGTCACTCAGGGTGGGGGGCGCGTCTTACTGCAACCAATCATAGTTGCCAGGACGGCCGGTGGGTGGGGGAAAACGGTGTATATGGATGAGCAATGATAAGCGGCCCAGGAAGTGAAGGCGAGGCATCGGGAGCAGTGTACAGTCGCACCGGAGCCTTCGTAAGTATGAAGCGCTCTCTTCATTCTTATTTTCTTTATTTTTTCCACCTGGGATCCCAGGCCTGGCACCCTGGTACGCGCAGATCTGGACTCTTACAGTCCAAGTCCACCCATCAGTAGTCACTGGTCATCATAAGTTTGTATCCAGACTCTCCTGTCTCTCTGAGATTGAAGTTTGCTTTCAATTCCAACAATTTTTATGATGCTGTGGTCCGGACTAGAAAAATGTTTGGCCACAGGAAGATCTGTCCTCTTTTCTCTAATTATGTGGTGATGGGAATTCGTCCTTGTCCTGAGCTGTTGTCCTGTCTCCCCCACATACAGACCCCCAGATGGACACTTGGTACATATAATTAAGTACACCCCATTGGTTGTAGTGCAGGTGAAGGCACCTGGGATCTTGTAGTCCTAATGTGATCTGGGAATCTTTATCTTGTCCGTGCTCTGGAGTGTTTACATTTTTCTGGTTGCAGGAATGTTCCTGTTCTTGGAGAGGACAGGGGCTTCTGACAATGAGGCGTCTTAGATTCGGGGGTCTAAAGCACAGAAGTGGGGGGTCTGGAATAATAGATGGTAGGCTATGTGCTCACGTGCGTGCGCTCTGCACTGAAGTGTTTTGTCACTGCATGTGCACTTCAGAGCGCAGCTGAAAAGCTCCATTCTGAAACTTTGGTGACTGCAGAATTCGTGCGCTCTAGATGCTGCCTCTCCCATAGACAGAATGGAGACAGCATGCAGAGCGCACGAATGAAGTGACATGTTGCTTTTTAGAACGCAGCGATTTAGCAGCAGCCGAAGCGCTGCGTTCTAATACGCCACGTGGGCATGGATTATGCACAATCTTCATAGATTGTGCTGGGGACGCAGGACGCATGCAGTTATGCTGCGGTGCAGATCGCAGCGTAACTGCATGCAATATACGCAGACGTGGGCACAGAGCCTTAATCTGTGTCTTTTCCCAAAAATGGTTGTAGTTTCCCTGCAGTGATTTGGATTGTAGGTGATTACAGGAGGAACCGGATGATTTCTTCTGCTTTAGTTTTGTAATGTAGGAGGTGATTTCTTGATATTAAATAGTGTCAACCACTGAGGACTCGAAGTTTATGTAAACATAGAAAAAAATATCTCCTGGTCAGGGCCATATTTGCCACTAGGCACCCGTGGTCCCGTGCCTAGGGCGGCACGTTGCGGGGGGCGGCACTTTCTGGTAGCAAAAAAAAAAAAAAATATATAATTTTTTTTTTTTTACATCCCCGCCCCCCCCGTCCCTCCCTCCGTTACACTCGGCTGTGTTCCGGGGGGGGGGGGGGGGGGTTGGGAGGGAGGACAGGCGCACTTCTGCTGTCTATTTAAATACATGGCGGGCGCCAGGCATAGTGAGCTGACTAACCCCGGAAGTTCCATGGCCTGCACTTCCGGGGTCAGAGGCGCGCGGGCGCGACAGTCAGCTCACTGCCCCATGCTGCAGCGTCCAATCCTGCAGATGACACACGCCGCGGAGGAGGACGCGTCTGCAGCTGGAGCAAGCCAGAAGAGGAGCCAGCCAGAGCAGGGCGGCGAGCACAGGAGCAGGTAAGGCAGAGGCAGAGCCTAGAATGTATGGGCTCCTTACAGGTTAGTTGATGATCGTTGCAAATTGCGATGCCTCTTTTTGTCCACTGTAATCATGCAAGGGGAGGCTGGGGGGAGAGAGGCTGAGGCTGGGGGAGGCTGGGAAGAGAGAGAGGCTGGGGGAGGCTGGGAAGAGAGGGAGGCTGGGAAGAGAGAGAGGCTGGGGGGAGGCTGGGAAGAGAGAGAGAGGCTGAGGCTGGGAAGAGAGAGGCTGGGAAGAGAGAGGCTGAGGGGAGGCTGGGAAGAGAGAGAGGCTGAGGCTGGGAAGAGAGAGAGACTGAGACTGGGGGGAGGATGGGAAGAGAGAGGCTGAGGCTGGGGGAGGCTGGGAAGAGAGAGAGGCTGAGGCTGGGGGGAGGCTGGGAAGAGAGAGAGGCTGGGAAGAGAAAGAGGCTGAGGCTGGGGGGAGTCTGGGAAGAGAGGGAGGCTGAGGCTGGGGGGAGAGAGGCTGAGGCTGGGGGGAGAGAGAGGCTAAGGCTGGGGGGAGAGAGAGGCTAAGGCTGGGGGGGAGAGAGAGGCTGAGGCTGGGGGGGAGGCTGGGGGGAGAGAGAGGCTAAGGCTGGGGGGGAGAGAGAGGCTGAGGCTGGGGGGAGGCTGGGGGGAGAGAGAGGCTAAGGCTGGGGGGAGAGAGAGGCTGAGGCTGGGGGGGAGGCTGGGGGAAGAGAGAGGCTAAGGCTGGGGGGAGAGAGAGGCTAAGGCTGGGGGGAGAGAGAGGCTGAGGCTGGGGGGAGAGAGAGGCTGAAGCTGGGGGGGAGGCTGGGAGAAGAGAGGCTGATTCTGGGGGAGGCTGGGAGGGTGAGGCTTGGAGGAGGGAAGCTGATGCTGAGGGAGGCTTGGAGGAGGGAGGCTGATGTTGAGGGAGGAGGGAGGCTGATGCTGGGGGAGGCTGGGAGGAGAGAGGCTGATGCTGGGGGAAGCTGGGAGGGTGAGGCTTGGAGGAGGGAAGCTGATGCTGAGGGAGGCTTGGAGGAGGGAGGCTGATGCTGAGGGAGGAGGGAGGCTGATGCTGAGGGAGGCTTGGAGGAGGGAGGCTGATGCTGAGGGAGGAGGGAGGCTGATGCTGGGGGAGGCTGGGAGGAGGAAGGCTGATGCTGGGGGAGGCTGGGAGGAGGGAGGCTGATGCTGGGGGAGGCTGGGAGGAGGGAGGCTGATGCTGGGGGAGGCTGGGAGGAGGGAGGCTGATGCTGGGGGAGGCTGGGAGGAGGGAGGCTGAGGCTGGGGGAGGCTGGGAGGAGGGAGGCTGAGGCTAGGGGAGGCTGGGAGGAGAGAGGCTGATGCTGGGGGAGGCTGGGAGGGGAGGTGAGGCTTGGAGGAGGGAGGCTGATGCTGAGGGAGGCTGGGAGGAGGGAGGCTGATGCTGGGGGAGGCTGGGAGGAGGGGAGGCTGATGCTGGGGGAGGCTGGGGAGGAGGGAGGCTGAGGCTGGGGGAGGCTGGGAGGAGGGAGGCTGAGGCTAGGGAGGCTGGGAGGAGAGAGGCTGATGCTGGGGGAGGCTGGGAGGGGGAAGGTGAGGCTTGGAGGAGGGAGGCTGATGCTGAGGGAGGCTGGGAGGAGGGAGGCTGATGCTTGGGGAGGCTGGGAGGGGGAGGGGGAGGCTGATGCTGAGGGAGGCTGATGCTGAGGGAGGCTGATGCTGAGGGAGGCTGATGCTGGGGGAGGCTGGGAGAAGGGAGGCTGATGCTGGGGGAGGCTGGGAGAAGGGAGGCTGATGCTGGGGGAGGCTGGGAGGAGGGAGGCTGATGCTGGGGGAGGCTGGGAGGAGGGAGGCTGATGCTGGGGGAGGCTGGGAGGAGGGAGGCTGATGCTGGGGAGGCTGGGAGGAGGGAGGCTGATGCTGAGGGAGGAGGAGGCTGATGCTGGGGGAGGCTGGGAGGAGGGAGGCTGAGGCTGGGGGAGGCTGGGAGGAGGGAGGCTGAGGCTGGGGGAGGGAGGCTGATGCTGAGGGAGGCTGGGAGGAGGGAGGCTGATACTTGGGGAGGCTGGGAGGGGGAGGCTTGGAGGAGGGAGGCTGATGAGGAGGGAGGCTGATGAGGAGGAAGGCTGATGCTGAGGGAGGCTGATGCTGGGGGAGGCTGGGAGAAGGGAGGCTGATGCTGGGGGAGGCTGGGAGAAGGGAGGCTGATGCTGGGGGAGGCTGGGGGGAGAGAGGCTGATGCTGGGGAGAGGGCTGCTGCTGGAGGCGGGGGAGAGAGGCTGCTGCTGGGGGAATGGGAGAGAGGGGCCAATGCTAGAGACAGAGGACAAGGGTTGAGGGATAGAGCAATGACAATATCGATGGGGGGAGTGTAAGGACTCAGAATAAGAGGGGGGCAGCATTGGGAGCTCATTATGGAGAAGGGGCAGCATGTGTGGGCTCAGTATGGAGTGGAACAATGTAGGGGGAGTCAATATCAAGAGTGGGGTAGTGTGTGTGTGTGTGTGTGTGTGTGTGTGTGTGTGTGGGTCTCAGCATAAGCGCTAGTGTGGTGGTCTTAGTATGATGAATGGGGCAGCATGGAGGTGTCATTATGGAAAAGAGGAAGGCAGCATTAGGAGCTCATGGAGAGGGGCAGCATGCACGGGACACTGTGAGGAGGGGGCAGCATGCACGGGACACTGTGAGGAGGGGGCAGCATGCACGGGACATTGTGAGGAGGGGGCAGCATGCATGGGACACTGTGAGGAGGGGGCAGCATGCATGGAACACTGTGAGGAGGGGGCAGCATGCATGGGACACTGTGAGGAGGGGGCAGCATGCATGGGACATTGTGAGGAGGGGGCAGCATGCATGGGACATTGTGAGGAGGGGGCAGCATGCATGGGACATTGTGAGGAGGGGGCAGCATGCATGGGACACTGAGGAGGGGGCAGCATGCATGGGACATTGTGAGGAGGGGGCAGCATGCATGGGACACTGTGAGGAGGGGGCAGCATGCATGGGACATTGTGAGGAGGGGGCAGCATGCATGGGACATTGTGAGGAGGGGGCAGCATGCATGGGACACTGTGAGGAGGGGGCAGCATGCATGGGACATTGTTAGGAGGGAGCAGCATGCATGGGACATTGTGAGGAGTGGGCAGCATGCATGGGACACTGTGAGGAGGGGGCAGCATGCATGGGACATTGTGAGGAGGGGGCAGCATGCATGAGACACTGTGAGGAGGGGGCAGCATGCATGGGACACTGTGAGGAGAGGGCAGCATGCATGGGACACTGTGAGGAGGGGGGCAGCATGCATGGGACACTGTGAGGAGGGGGCAGCATGCTTGGGACACTGTGAGGAGGGGGCAGCATGCATGGGACACTGTGAGGAGGGGGCAGCATGCATGGGACACTGTGAGGAGGGGGCAGCATGCATGGGACACTGTGAGAAGGGGGCAGCATGCATGAAACACTGTGAGGAGGGGCAGAATGCATGGGACACTGTGAGGAGGGGGCAGCATGCATGGGACACTGTGAGGAGGGGGCAGCATGCATGGGACACTGTGAGGAGGGGGGCAGCAGGCATGGGACACTGTGAGGAGGGGGCAGCATGCATGGGACACTGTGAGGAGGGGGCAGCATGCATGGGACACTGTGAGGAGGGGGGCAGCATGCATGGGACACTGTGAGGAGGGGGCAGCATGCATGGGACACTGTGAGGAGGGGGCAGCATGCATGGGACACTGTGAGGAGGGGGCAGCATGCATGGGACACTGTGAGGAGGGGGCAGCATGCATGGGACATTGTGAGGAGGGGGCAGCATGCATGGGACATTGTGAGGAGGGGGCAGCATGCATGGGACATTGTGAGGAGGGGGGCAGCATGCATGGGACACTGTGAGGAGGGGGCAGCATGCATGGGACATTGTGAGGAGGGGGCAGCATGCATGGGACACTGTGAGGAGGGGGGCAGCATGCATGGGACATTGTGAGGAGGGGGCAGCATGCATGGGACATTGTTAGAGGGAGCAGCATGCATGGGACATTGTGAGGAGTGGGCAGCATGCATGGGACACTGTGAGGAGGGGGCAGCATGCATGGGACATTGTGAGGAGGGGGCAGCATGCATGGGACATTGTTAGGAGGGAGCAGCATGCATGGGACATTGTGAGGAGGGGCAGCATGCATGGGACATTGTGAGGAGGGGGGCAGCATGCATGGGACATTGTTAGGAGGGAACAGCATGCATGGGACATTGTGAGGAGGGGCAGCATGCATGGGACATTGTGAGGAGGGGGCAGCATGCATGGGACATTGTGAGGAGGGGGCAGCATGCATGGGACACTGTGAGGAGGGGGCAGCATGCATGGGACATTGTGAGGAGGGGCAGCATGCATGGGGACATTGTGAGGCAGGGGGCAGCATGCATGGGACATTGTGAGGAGGGGCAGCATGCATGGGACATTGTGAGGAGGGGGCAGCATGCATGGAACATTGTGAGGAGGGGGCAGCATGCATGAGACATTGTGAGGAGGGGGCAGCATGCATGAGACATTGTGAGGAGGGGGCAGCATGCATGGGACATTGTGAGGAGGGGGCAGCATGCATGGGACACTGTGAGGAGGGGCAGCATGCATGGGACATTGTGAGGAGGGGGCAGCATGCATGGGACACTGTGAGGAGGGGGCAGCATGCATGGGACACTGTGAGGAGGGAGCAGCATGCATGGGACATTGTGAGGAGGGGGCAGCATGCATGGGACACTGTGAGGAGGGGGCAGCATGCATGGGACATTGTGAGGAGGGGGCAGCATGCATGGGACATTGTGAGGAGGGGGCAGCATGCATGGGACATTGTGAGGAGGGGGAAGCATGCATGGGACACTGTGAGGAGGGGGCAGCATGCATGGGACATTGTGAGGAGGGGGAAGCATGCATGGGACACTGTGAGGAGGGGGCAGCATGCATGGGACATTGTGAGGAGGGGGCAGCATGCATGGGACACTGTGAGGAGGGGGCAGCATGATGTGAGGACAATGTGCAGATCATATTTCATAATTGAGGAAGGTGTGGTGGGTATAATTTATAAGGGAGGGCAGTGTGTAGTTTATTAGGGGCAGTGTGACAGTCACAGTATATAAGTGGGGATGGTGTGGTGGAAATATTTTATACCCATGCTATGTTTTGATGTGCCCGTGGTGATCCCCATTGGGGGGGGGTTAGTGCCCTTCGTTTCTCATTGATACTTTTTAGGCTATGTGCGCACGTTGCGCAAATACATGCAGTTACGCTGCGCTTTGTAGCACAGCGTAACTGCATGCGTCCTGCGTCCCCTGCACAGTCTATGGAGATTGTGCAGGGGCCGTGCGCACATGGCGCTTTAGAGCGCAGCGCTTCGGCTACTGCCGAAGCGCTGCGTAAAAAGAAGTGACATGTCACTTCTTTCCTGCGCTTTGCCGGCAGCTCCTGCTCTGTCTATGGCAGGAGCTGCAGGCAGAGCGCATGGAATCGGCGCTCACTACGGACATTTTCTGCAGCGATTAGAAGCGCACACGTGCTCTTCGGATCGCTGCAGAAATTTCTGCAGTGAACTGTACGCAACGTGCGCACATAGCCTTAAAGTGTTTTACAGAGTAGATCTGCCTTAAACAGATGTCGTGTGCGAAAACTCAGTTTTACGTTGTCAATAAGGGGCGCGACCACTTAAAGTGCCTAGGGCAGCACGAAGGCAAAATACAGCCCTGCTCCTGGTGGTAACAAAGATCTGTGTCACCGGCGTCATTATCTGTAGAATCTCCAGCTTTCACTTTCACTTTCTCGGCGTCTAACCTCTCCTGCCTCCCTCTGCCCGGTAACTGCTGATCAGCGGGAGATAAATTTTCCTATTGGAGGAAGCTGTAACTCCCGTCCAATCAGAGCCGAGCGCTTCTCTCCAGGGCACAGAGCCTGCAATATTGTTACAGTCGGGGCTTGTATCTACTCGGGTGAATCCTGCGTCTTGTTCTCGGGGTCCCGCATTTCTCACAGTCAGGATGAGGAAGATGTTCCCCCTCATCGTGCTGCTCCTCCATGTGTGTGCGGTGTATGGAGGTGAGTATGGAGGAGACCAGTGATTATACATTACATGTGTTCTCCTTGTAGTTTATGTGTCAGTGCTGGAATCTGTCACAATTCAAGACAGGAAATGGCCCCTGTGCAAGAACATTATATAGAACATTATATAGAACATTATATGGGCCCTTTACAGCCCAAAAGCTCATCAAATGCAGAATTCCTCCTGTTTTGGAGGTAGTAATGGCCCCTCACCCCCGGGCCCCTCTGCGGCCGCACAGGTTATACCAATGATATGTCCGCCTCTGTCGGATGTGACTGTACAGGGGGCTCCACGCCTCCCACTCCCCTGTCCCCATAGGTGACACTGCACTCGTCGCCCCCCACAGCCGGTCACATCCGCACTTCTTCCTGTCACCACTCACTGTTTTGTTAGGCCTGTGAGACGCTGCCCAGGGTCACACACTGATACACACCCAGCTTTCCCAAGCACCTGACAGGCACACTGCTGGCTCTCTGGCACACACAGGGTTACACTTTCCCTCTTCTCGGATGTGGGAACATTTCTAGCATCAAGGAACAAATGTAGTAATTTATTATTTAATAAACAGAAGGTGCAGATCTCACAACACACAGAAATATTACATATAAAGGAAATGAAGGAAAAACAGCACAAAATAAAGGGAGAAACAGAAACCTGTCACTGATTGGATCAGGGGGATTCTGTACAGGAGAAAAGCTAAAAATTGGACAAATCCAGAATCCTGATTGTGTCTCCGGGGTCTGACACTGGGGGTCTCTGGATGAGATATTATAAAGGGTCCGAACCAGCCCCCCCCCCCCACTCCTGGTCAGATGAGAGGAGGATGGATAATTATATTTTAGGAAATACGGGGACCGGACATAATTCTACTTTTGTCATATTTTACCATAGGAGCCTCCTAGTAGAAGAATAACATCATGTTTCCAGCGTATTTTTAGCATGGTAACACAAACACCACTATGATATATCCAAAATCCTGGATGATTTTTACATTTTTGTGATTTCCCAAGGTTTAATATCCGACACTTGAAACCACAGAAGCGATGATGTCCCGATCACAGATATATTTATAGATTGTTTTACAATGGTATTATTGTAGTGACGACATAGAAATATTGCGTTTTCCTTGTCTCCTGTGATGTCCCTGGCGCGGCTGGAGACGCCGGTCTGTGCATCCTCCATTATCTTCCCCTGTGTGTAGCACCTTCTCTATGATAATGAGGAGATACATAGAGAACATTTAGTTTTCCTGTAGAGTTTCGGCTGCTCATGAGGCTGGAGTGACACTTGTGTGTGACTCAGACGAGGGTTACATATCTCAGACTGGCAGGAGCGTGTCAGCCGTATAGAAATACATGCAACTGCTGTCAGAAGAGTCACAGACTGGTCCAGGCAATGCCATGTGATCCTTGTCTGAGTCACACACAAGTCTGACTCCAGTCTTAAGGCCTCGTTACACGCAACGACGTATCTAACGATATATCGCCGGGGGCACTGATTCTGTGACGCATATCCAGCATCGTTAGCGTCGTCGTTGCGCGTGACACGCATGAGCGACCGTTAACGATGGAAAATACTCACCTTATCGTCCATCGTTGACACGTCGTTCATTTTCATAAAATCATTGATTCTTGAGGACGCAGGTTGTTCGTCGTACCCGGGGCAACACACATCGCTACGTGTGACACCTCGGGAACAATGAACTACAGCTTACCTGTGGCCGCCGGCAATGAGGAAGGAGGTGGGTGGGATGTTACGCCCTGCTCATCTCCGCCCCTCCGCTTCTATTGGGCGGCCGCTTAGTGACGCCGCTGTGACGCCGCACGACCCGCCCCCTTAGAAAGGAGGCGGTTTGCCGGCAACAGCGACATCGCTAGGCAGGTAAGTCCATGTGACGGCTCCTAACGATATTGTGCGCCACGGGCAGCGATTTGCCCGTGACGCACAAACGACGGGGGGGCGGGTGCTTTAACCAGCAATATCGCTGCGTGTAACACCCCCTTTAATGTTATTACCTCCGCACTGACAATGATGCCTCCAGTTGAGCAGTAATATTAGACTTTAATCCCTTCATGACCAAGGACGTAACGGTACGTCCTAAATCATGAAGGAGTGATCACAGCGATCCCCACACGTCTGCTGATTTGTAGAGCAGACATGTGTGCCTGTTAACCCCTAAGATCGTGCTGTCAAAATGTGACAGCGCAATTTAAATGCCAGCAGCAAGTAATGCGCACTTACCCGCTTCCATTGGAAATCCCGTGACGTGATCAGGGGCAGCCGATAGTTGCCATGGTAGCACAGGGTCATGTGCGCTATCATGACTCCCTTCCTGTTACAGGCGGCAGAGAGTTGCCTGTAACAGAAGACGAGCATTTTTCCTGGTGTGAGCTGTGCAGCTCTGATCAGCAGAAATGAATGAACGATCAGACTGTTGATCCTTATAGCCCATAAAGGTACTAGTAAAGTAAAAAAAAAAAGTTTTAAAAAAAAATTAATAAACCTAAAAGTTCAAATCACCTCCCATTCACTCCATTGAAAATTAAAGGGTTAAACAATATACACACACACACACACACACACACACACACACACACACATTTGGTATCGTCGAGCTCAGAAATGCCCGATCTATCAAAATATAAAATCAATTATTCTGATCAGTAAACGGCATAGTGACAAAAAATTCCAAACACCAAAATTATGTTTTTTGGTCATCGCTAATTTTGCGCAAAATGCAATAACAGGCGATCAAAACGTAGCATCTGCGCAAAAATGGTACCATTAAAAACGTCAGCTCGAGATGCAAAAAATAAGCCGTCACTGAGCCCCAGATACCGAAAAATGAGCACACTTTGAGTCGTAGAAAATGGCGCAAAACGTACGCCACTTTTTTGGACAAACTTCTGATTTTTTTTTTAACCCCTTAGATAAAAGGAAATCTATACATGTTTGGTGTCTACAATCTCGTGCCGACCTCAGGCATCACACTGGCACATCAGTTTTACCATATATTCCAAAAACAATCAAGCAGTTGCACTTTTTTTTGCAATTTTCCACTACACTAACTGGTAAAACGTATGGTTTCATTTAAAAGTACAGCTCGTTCCACAAAAAACGAGCCCTCATATGGTAAGATTAATGGAAAAATAAAAAAGTTACGGCTCTCGGAAGAAGGGGAGCAAAAAAAATCCCGAAAAATCAGCCGGGGTGAAGGGGTTAAAGGGAACCTGTCACCAGATTTGGCCCCTATAAGCTGCGGCCACCACCAGTGGGCTCTTATATACAGTATTCTTACATGCTGTATATAAGAGCCCAGGCCGCTGTCTAGAGCGTAAAAAAACACTTTATAATACTCACCTAACAGTCACTACGGTGCAGTTGGGTCGGATGGGTGGCGCCGTTCACCGGTACCGGCGCCTCCTCTTTCGGCCATCTTTGTCCTCCTTCTTCTGAAGCCTGTGTGCATGACGCGTCCTTTTATCATACACACTCCCTGGCATTGAGGTCCTGTTCATGCGCACTACAATACTTTGATTTACCCTGCTCTTATCTCCGCAGTTTAACCCTATGAGTGCTGCTTTCAACAATGATCTGAGTAGTCAAAAGGATAGTCTGAGGGGTCCTCTGAACCCCCCAGGATTGTCAGCCATATTCCCTGTTAGGTCAGACATATGGCGCCTGCAGATTCGCTGATTTTCTATTGTCAGTGCAACATATCGAGCGCCGAACGCTGAATACAAGTCTGGTCTGAGGAATAACAATGGAGAGAACGATCAGTGATACGACTGCTCTGTCTGATGTTATCAGCTGCATATCTGCTGTATACACCGGACGATGTGTGATAATAACCAGGATATATTTGCTGTATACACCAGACGTTGTGTGATAATAACCAAGATATATCTGCTGTATACACCGGACGATGTGTGATAATAACCAAGATATATCTGCTGTATACACCGGACGATGTGTGATAATAACCAAGATATATCTGCTGTATACACCGGACGATGTGTGATAATATCTGCTGTATACACCGGACGATGTGTGATAATATCTGCTGTATACACCGGACGATGTGTGATAATACCCAGGATATATCTGCTGTATACACCGGACGATGTGTGATAATATCTGCTGTATACACCGGACGATGTGTGATAATAACCAGGATATATCTGCTGTATACACCGGACGATGTGTGATAATAACAGGGAGATATCTGCCACCATCAGTTCTCCGGCCTGTGAGTGTAGTGTTAGGGTACCTTCACACTTAAGCGATGCAGCAGCGATCCGACCAGCGATCTGACCTGGTCAGGATCGCTGCTGCATCGCTACATGGTCGCTGGTGAGCTGTCAAACAGGCAGATCTCACCAGCGACCAGTGACCAGCCCCCAGCCAGCAGCGACGTGCAAGCGACGCTGCGCTTGCACGGAGCCGGCGTCTGGAAGCTGCGGACACTGGTAACTAAGGTAAACATCGGGTATGGTTACCTGATGTTTACATTAGTTACCAGCGCACACCGCTTAGCGTGTGCAGGGAGCAGGAGCCGGCAGCACAGGCAGCGTGAGAGCTGCGGAGGCTGGTAACTAAGGTAAATATCGGGTAACCACCTTGGTTACCTGATGTTTACCTTAGTTACCAGCCTCCGCAGCTCTCACGCTGCCTGTGCTGCCGGCTCCTGCTCGCTTCATTTGTTGCTCTCTCGCTGTCACACACAGCGATCTGTGCGTCACAGCGGGAGAGCGCCTTTGAAGAAAACGAACCAGGGCTGTGTGTAACGAGCAGCGATCTCACAGCAGGGGCCAGATCGCTGCTCAGTGTCACACACAGCGAGATCGCTAATGAGGTCACAAAAAACGTGACTCAGCAGTGATCTCAGTAGCGATCTCGCTGTGTGTGAAGCACCCCTAAGTGTCTGGGGTCTTGTTCACACAGATATTGGGGGATGAGCGTTCATATTGGAGCTGATTATCTTCTGGTGTAAACGCCCTATTACTCCTGACATTGCCCGGGCATTGGATCACTCCTTAGTCCGATGATCTGATATAGATATTCACCTCCAGATTATAAATATTAAAATAAAAGTAAAAACTAAGAATTCACAGAGAATAAAGTAAAATATTAAATAAAAAATCTGTGAACTCGTGACACCGACTTGGTTTTGATAAAAATTACTAAATCCTGCCGTGGAATGACTTTATTCTGCATTTTGTGAACCTATAAATGTATATAAATCGCACAGATGTGGGAGGAAGAAGGAGAGGGAGTGATCCAGCACGAGTCCTCCTTAGTTTAAAACTTTCAAGTCTTTATTGGTACATCTTTAAAAACATAGTGAAGACCGAAAAATAGTTTGCATGGTAAAGGCACAATTCATGAGGGCTTTACGCGTTTCGGACTGACAATAAAACCAACTAGTCCTTAGTCATAAGTGTCTCATGAATCCAAGAAAGCTACTGAAATAGGCTTAGGGTATGTGCGCACGTTGCTTTTTACCTGCTTTTTTGCTGCTTTTTCTTCTGCGCTGTTTAATGCCAAAATGGATGTGTTCTTCTATTCAAGCAAAGTCTATGGGAATTTGGGTTTCTTGTTCACACTATGTTGTTCAAAATGCTGCCTTTTTGTGGCAGAACTTTGGTCAAAAACTCAGCTTTGCAGTGCAAAACCCAAATGGCAAAAACAATTGACATGTTGCTTCTTTGAAAAGCTGAGTTTTTGACCAAAGTTCTGCCACAAAAAGGCAGCATTTTGAACAACATAGTGTGAACAAGAAACCCAAATTCCCATAGACTTTGCTTGAATAGAAGAACACATCCATTTTGGCATTAAACAGCGCAGAAGAAAAAGCAGCAAAAAAGCAGGTAAAAAGCAGGTAAAAAGCAACGTGCGCACATACCCTTACTCATTAGGTGAGGAAAAGGGAGGGGTGAGAAAATGTGTGGAAAAACATGTTGATTACAACAGAAAAGGAGAGCGAAGAAAGAGGTGAAAAGGAAAAAGCAGATGAGTGTCTGAAAGTTGTCTAGTTCTATTCGATTGAAATTACTGTTCCAAGTTATAGTAAACATATATTCAATAGACCTCACCATATTCAGTAAATTTGCTTTCAACTGTAAACACAAAAAAATCCAAACAACAGATTGAAAAACCGTGCACATAAATACATAAGTACATAAACTTATGAAGGGAGGATACATGATATATGGAATAGAAAATACCAAATCTTTGGCTAGTCATATGCGGGGAACTTGGATGGGGGAGGGGGAACAGATGGTAAGGGGGGGGAGTGGGGGGGGGGTTGAGGGGGAAAGGGGGGGGGGGGTAGCATGATGATGAATATAATATATATTATTCTCCAAATTTTTAATATGAATTTAATACCTCTCTTTATTCATGTAATTTCAATTGCTCTCCCACTTATTATCTGCACCGCTCTTATAACCGTTTATCTTATGGTAATCACCTCTCTACTAAATGCAAGTTAAATATCGAGGAATGAATGAAAAAACCGCATGAAAAAACACATTCATTGTTGATCAAAAAACCATATGTGAGTATAAGTATGCAGGCTTAACGACTTTGCCTGCTTTCTTTATGGTTGGGTTACGAGCAAGTTAAATATCGAGGAATGAATGAAAAAACCGCATGAAAAGACACATTCATTGTTAATCAAAAAACCATATGCGAGTATTAGTACGCGGGCTTGGCGACTTTGTCTACATCCTATATGGTTGAATCACGATACAAGGTCAGAACTTAAGGATAAAAGTGAGACCGAGTCTGGGATATAAAGCATGACCAAAGAAAAAATCTCTGAAAATATCGCTGTAATAATCCCCGTTAATGTAGAACGTGCTAATAATAAATTTCAGAAATTTATTTTAAAATTACAAATTAGCCAGCCATTCCCGAATTATCATTCATTTTATTATTATTTCCACTTGTAATCTATTTAATAATTGGCTGCAAATTAACACATCCCTAGGTGGATAAGATTCATAGGGGATATATAAAGGTGGAGATTACAAACCCCGATTATTCCCCATTTATTTATATTGACAAAAGTATATAAGATTATAATTCAACATAGAATGAGTACATTGGGGATCACGATTGTGAATATAATTTAATTGTTCTCCTTCTTACTAGATGTAAATTACATACTTTGATTTTCTCTCTTGAATATAATTATTAATGTTCCCCCACTTATGTTCAGCTCTGATCTTATAACCGCTGATCTTATAATGGTCATTTCACGACTGACTGCAAATTGGGTATCAAATAAATGGATGAATGAAAGGCCGGCATGAAAAAGGCATTCACGCTATTGATTAAGAGACATATGCGGGTATTAGAATGCAGGCTTGACAACTTTGTCGACCGCCTATATGGTTGAGTCGAGGTCTGAGCTTGGTGATAAAAATGAGACCAAGTCTGGAATATAAGATGTGACCATAGAGTAAGTCTACCTGAAAAAGTGGCCATGGTTATCCCTGTTTACCTGGAATATGTAAATATTGGGTTTCCCTGCCCCTCCCAATTTATTAATCAGCTTATCGTTCGTATTATCGCTGTTCCCCTTGTGTCCTGTTTAATAAATGACTGTAAAATGGCATATCCTTAGATGGAAAAAAATCATAAGGGATGTATAGACTTAGAACTTATACACCTAGATTATTCCCCATTTTATAAACTGACAAAAATTTGTAAGAATTTATTTATAAAATTATAAAATTATAAGGTTATAATGTTATAATGCAACATGGGGTTAGCACGAAAATACTTCAGGGCATTAATATAATTGTTTAATTCTATCTATTGTTAATTCCAAAAATGCAAAAATGAAGTGTCCTTGATGGGGGGGGGGGAGGGGGGGGGGATGAATTGGCGGTGGCTATCCAATAATAGAGAGACCAGAAATGGCGCTGGAAAAGCTTAAATTAATCAGGGGATGTGTGTAGTATAATAATTTACAGGCTCGATGTCTATCTGTAACTAGAATCCGAATATGGGGATCAACGCTAAAACGATCCTAAAGCGCAGATATATTATTATTACTGACTCTATTTATTTAGGGATTAGTATATGAAACGTGGGACACTAGGTAAATCACCGCTGGAAAGGGGGGGGGGGAAAGGGGGGGGGGGAGGGGAGGGGGGGGGGAGGGGGGGGGCGCCCATGTGATGATCTAAGCTGGAAAATGGGTTCCCTATGGGTTGTAATATATAGTTAGAAAATGAAGCGCAAATCCGAACGGTAATTAAAACCGTTCGGATATCTAGAATCTAATTTTAAAATCCATTTCGCTTCAGCTATTAATAGGGCTTTAAACCAGTCACCTCCCCGTGGGGGTCTGGGGATAAATTCCAAGCCTGTGATTTTCAAAGTGGTGAAATCCGCAGTATGGCATTCTATATAGTGCCTAGTTAATCCTGACAGGGAGCGTTTCCTAACCAATGCGGCATAGTATAATGAAGTCCTATCCTGGGCGGCAACAGGAATACGAATATGCTCCGAAATCCTGGTTCTTAAGGCTCGGGAGGTGCAACCTACATAATATTTATTACAGGAACCGCATGTAGCAACATAAACTACATGCGTGGAGGCGCAATTGATGAAAGATTTAATGGCAAAGTTCGCCCCATTGTTACCTATAAAAGATTTATTATTCTGCATAAACTTACAGAGACCGCATCTGCTAGATCCACATTTAAAGGACCCTTGTACACTGAGCCAATTTTTATTCGATTTTCCATTTTTATTGGGAGCATATCTGCTTGGGGCCACTAAATTCCCTATTGTACAGGCCCTCCTAGCCACTATATTAACTCCAGATTGGAGGATGTGACTCAGAGTATTATCCTGACATAACAAAGGAATGAAACGTAAAATGGCATGCTTAATTTGAAAAAAATCTGTACTAAAAGGTGTAGAAAATGTTAAACGTTTGATGTTTTTGGGGGGTGACGGGCGATCAGCCAACAAGGCGGACCTAGTCCGATTGTCAGCAATCGCACTAGCCCTTTTTATGATTGGATCCGAATAACCCCTTTTACTTAATCTCCCCTTAATGCAGGTTGCCTCCTTAAAATAGGTTTCATTCGTGGAGCATAAACGTTTGGCCCTTAAAAACTCCCCAACTGGTAAATTTTTCAATGTCTGAGGAGTATGGCAGCTGGTGGCATGAAGGGAGGAATTGCCACTGGTGGGTTTCCTATAAAGGGCAGATTTAATAGAGCCTGATGTAATATCCCCTGATAGCATGACGTCCAAGAAGGGGGCTGTCTCTAGGTATAAATTCATTTTGAATTTCAGATTAAGTGAATTGCCATCAAAATAGGTATTAATGGCATTCATGGTTTCCTGCGGGGTGCTAGATGGATTTTTCTTACAGATTAAGATCTGATCATCTATGTACCTGGCATACCAGATAATATGGTCCATAAAGGGGTTATTATCAATATAAATAAACCGTTCTTCCCAATGGGCCATATAAATGTTTGCCAGGGCACAAGAGAAACTCGCCCCCATAGGACATCCTGCTACCTGTAGGAAAAAATCACCATTAAACTCAAAAAAATTATGAGTTAAAAGGAAGCCTGTAGCCATAAGGATGAATTCTTTAAAAGTATCATCATAGGGGCTGTATTTTTCTAGGTGAAAGTAGAGGGCTTGGATGGCTTCCCTATGGGGAATACTAGGATAAAGTGACTCCACGTCGCTGGTTATCCAGTATGATTCCTCTGTCCAGGGGATTTTTTCTAAATTTTGTAGGAGGCTTTTTGTATCCCTAATATAGCCCACCGTTCGTTTCACCAATGGTTGAATCTGGTGGTCTACCCAGTCGCTCAGGTTACTTAGTAAAGATTTGGTACTTGCCACTATGGGTCTAAGTGGGGGGGGAAATAGATCTTTATGCACTTTAGGAAGGCCTTGGAAAATAGGGCATATAGGGGAGTCGACATATAAATATTCCTGAGTTTTTTTAGGGAGAATACCCCATTCAAAGCCTCGTAATAGGAGTACTTGCAACTGGGATGAAAAATCAGTTGTGCGGTCGCATGTAAGTTTCTTATATGTAAACTCGTCACTCAAGATTTTATTAATTTCTTTCTCATATAGAGCGCTATCCAACACCACAACTGCGCCTCCTTTATCCGCTCTGCGTATGACAATGGAATCGTTGTTCTTTAAATTGTTCAGAGCCTTCCTTTCTTTGGGTGTGAGATTACTTTGAGCTTGCGGCTTTTTAGCTAGAATTTGTTTGATCTCAGACTCCATAAGGTCTTGAAAGGTGTCCATAATAGGAATTCTTGAGGCGATGGGGTAAAAGCTGGGATTCTTGGTGGTAAATGCCGATGGAATTGGTGTTTTAGTACAAGTGTTGCTTAATTCTTGCAAATGTGCTACCGCTATTTGTTCTTTGAGGCTCAGGAATAAAGGTATGTCCGTGATGTTATTAGATGGAAAATCGGAAGGATTGTCACCAATTTCGTTGCTGTGATCGAAAAAATGTCGTTTAATTGTGAGATTCCTGATGAACTTGTTAATGTCCGTAATGGTTTGGAAAAGATCAGCTCTGTTGGTGGGAGCGAAGTTTAACCCCTTTTGGAGAATACTAATCTGAATAGAGTCCAAAATGGAAGCTGACAAGTTTACAACTGTATTATCTGGGGATTTATGGTGACTTAATCCCTCCAATAGCGGCGTTTCCTTGATCTGAGATGATATCTTCTCCCTCCACCTTCTATGTTTTCTGCCCCCTCTCCTGGAATGGCATTTCTTACTGGCAGGTTTTTTGACATGTGTGGAAGGTGGATATTCCTGCCTGATTCATATGAGCTAGTGCTATCATTGGCAGAATCGTTCTCTGTGGAGGAAAAATAAACGGATCTTCCATTCCGCTGACCCTGGTGCGGTCTTTTTAAGATGGATTTGGACTTGGTATTAAGATGCCAGGTGTATACTTGATTGCATTCGTAGTCTCTAGTGTCTCTTCTATATTTATTCTGTTTTAAGTCCATAATATCAGATTCCACCTTATCTACCGCATTCCTAAGTCGCTTGTTCAATCTGTCAAAATCCGTGGGGTCATGTGTTTCAACCAAGTGGGTTTGTATTTTTTTAATCTGATCATCGAGGCTCTGAATACGTTTTTTCTCCTCTGCAATAATCAGATCCATAAGCTTTAACGAACAAGACGAGAGAATGGAGTTCCAACTCTCTTTGAATTCCTCAGAGAAAGAGAAAGTGGGAGACTTTTTAAGTCGCAAACCCCTGGGGATCATTTGCTTTTCTGTATACTTCTGCAAGGTCATAGAATCCCACCAGGTTTTTAAACGTTGGATGGAAAGCTTTTCCAAATCCCAGAAAGTATATGCAGCTTCATCTGACTGGTGGTTAGTTTGCGCTTTAGTAGAGCTCAATTGCCCAGAGAAAACATCCTCCAACCTCTTTCTCCTTTCCTCACAGTCCAGAAAATCCAAAGTATCCATATCAAGGAAAATGAGTAAGTTATAGTAGCATTAATGGTAGTACAAGAAATGCCTTGTGGAAAAAATCCAGATAAATTCAACTTCAGGGTCTTCACAAAAATTAGCGAAAATATATATATATATATATATATATATATGTATATATATATATAGGAGGGACAGTAGAAATTGACTGTATGATACCGCAATAAAGGCTTTAAGCGTGTAAAGATAAATACACTGGAAGATATATATATAAATGGTATTAGACTCAGTCCGTGTCAAGGGCTGCAGGGAGCACGTAAGATGGGATAGAACAAGTCAAATGATAATGAATGAACAAAAAAGTCATCAGCTCACCTGCTGCCCGGACTGCTCAGCCTTGCGGGTGCCTGGGATCCCACGGTCTATCCTGACCGGTAGCAGAGATGTGGGAGGAAGAAGGAGAGGGAGTGATCCAGCACGAGTCCTCCTTAGTTTAAAACTTTCAAGTCTTTATTGGTACATCTTTAAAAACATAGTGAAGACCGAAAAATAGTTTGCATGGTAAAGGCACAATTCATGAGGTCTTTACGCGTTTCGGACTGACAATAAATATAAATATATATAAATCGCACACCCTGTGCTCCGGGGGCCACATCCAGCCTCTTATTATTCTGTGCGGCCCCTGATGGTCGCAGTCGTGTTTCCCGGAGTCTGGCGGCTGCTGACGTCTATTTACTGTGATGGAGGAAAAAGGAGACTGGAGCCGCGAAGAATAAAGGCCCTGTCACACACAGAGATAAATCTTTGGCAGATCTGTGGTTGCAGTGAAATTGTGGACAATCAGTGGCAGGTTTGTGGCTGTGTACAAATGGAACAATATGTCCATGATTTCACTGCAACCACAGATCTGCCAAAGATTTATCTCTGTGTGTGACAGGGCCTTAAGAACTGATGGGGAATGTTGTGGTCACAGCTAGAGCCGCAGTATACGGCAGAGCGGGGTCTCTGGAGCCGTGTGGTACTTTATACAGGAGGAGGTGAGGGGAAGAGATGGCCGCACATGAGAGGGCTGTCCTCATTGTAGTCTATGGACTCTGTAAATGCTCAGCTGTTTGATCAGCAATTGTTCACCTTTGTGGATAATTATTTTTACCTAAATGCAGGTATTTGGGACAAAAAATAATTTTTGCAATTAGGTTTTACCAAAAATGTTGAAGCATTTGCTTTTTGTAGCCTCTTTGTTGTACTGTCTGAGAATGAGTTGTCTGAGAAACCATCAGTGAGCTCATTCTGTCAGTATGATGGGAAAGTTTATAACTTTTATCTGTTTTTTTCTGAGCTGATTTATGACCACAGACCACATCAAAGTTGATCGTGCAGGGAAAAGCAAAAAGCCTGTAAAAGTCAAATGGTGCAAAATTTTTAGGAAAACCTAATTTTAAAGGGAACCTGTCACCAGTTTTTTCACTATGAAACCAAAAGTCTCCCCTTCTGCAGCTCCAGGGCTGCATTCTATGAAGGAGCACCTTGTACCCTTAGGCTCTGTGCGCACTAGAAAAGTGATTTTTCTCAAAATTTCTTGAGAAACTTCTGGGAGTTGAATATTGCCGCACCTGCGGTAAAAAAAACGCACCAAAACCGTGGGGGAAAACGCATGCGGTTTTCCCGCGGTTTTGCTGCGGTTTTTCCGCAGGTTGGTCCCTGCGTTTTTTTTATGCTGTAACTGCAATAAATAATATAGATAACAGATAGATAATCGATAGACAGATAATGGATAGAGGGAAAGATGGATAGATGAATAGATAGATAGATAGATGAGAAAGACCTATATAATGTCCCACCCCCCTGCATTTTCTAAGCTGGCACCCTTTAGTGACTTTCATGTGGCACTAAAGGGTGCTTAGCCTTGTATTTAGCCATAAAATAAATAATTAAAAAAAAACCCCACATGAGGTCCCCCCATCTTTTGTAGCCAGCTAGGGTAAAGCAGACGGCTGCAGCCTGCAAACCACAGCTGGCAGCTTCACCTTGGCTGGTAATCCAAAACAGAGGGCACCCCACGCTGTTATTTTACATTAAATAAATAATTTAAAACAAAAAACGTGGGGTCCCCCCAAATTGGATAACCAGCCAAGGTAAAGCGGACAGTTGTGGTCTGGTATTCTCAGACTAGGGAGGTCCACTGTTATTGGACACTCCCCAGCCTAAAAATAGCAGGCCGCAGCCGCCCTAGAAGTGGCGCATCCATTAGACGTGTCAATCCTGGCGCTTCGCCCCAACTTATCCCTTTGCCCTGGTGCGTTGGCAAACGAGGTAATATATGGGGTTGATGCCAGATGGGTAATGTCACCTGGCATCAAGCCCTGGGGTTGGGGAGGTCAGGCGTCTATCAGATACCTGACATCACCAACCCAGTCAGTAAGAAATAAAAAATAGACAACAAAAAAAGTTTTATTTGAAAAAACACTCCCCAAAACATTCCCTCTTTCACCAATTTATTGAAAAGAACAATCAATTCCACGTCCGGCGTAATCCAATAAGGGGGGGTCCCACGTCGATCCATACCATAGTCACTGTCCCATTCAATGAAGAACAGAATGTTCCCCATTGGCTGGGAGAGCAATGCAGTGACCTGAGCTAACATCAATATCCCAGGTCACTGCAGGGGATGCCGAGTGCTGCCATCAGGAGCATAGATGAGATCATTACCTGCTGTGATGATCTCCTGCAGTCCTGCCATCAGCGCTGTCACTGCCTTCTATGCCCGCCGCGTTGTCAGCAGTATCACGAGAGCCCGTGACGTCACCGCTAGTGACAGTCTTGGGCCGCTCGCGAGATGGGCATAGACAGCAGTGACCGCGGTGACGTCAGGAGGCAGGAGATCGTCACAGCAGGTAATGATCTCTTCTCACCTCCTGACAGCAGCGCTCGTCATCCCCGCGGCTGCACGCACTGCTGTGTGTCAGTGTCTGCCTGTGTCAGTGTCTGCCTGCGCTGCAGCGTGACAAGCTGCTGACACTGCGGGCAGACAGTGACACACTGCAGTGCAGGCAGCCGCGGGGCTGGAGCGGGACACAGACTGCACGGGCACCCGCCGGACGTCACACGGAAGTGCTTCTGTGCGGCGTCCAGGGAGTGTGACGTGTGTTTACTCTGCTCCACTTCCTCTTCCTGTCATAATGACATCACTTCCTGCAAAACCGCAGGCAGCAATGAGCATTACCGCAGGTAAATCGCGGCTATACTGGGGGTATACCGCACATCATTTGCTACCTGCGGTATACCCCCGGAATTTCGCGATTACATTACAGTGAATGGAGTGAAATACCGGGGGTATACCGCAGGTACCTGCGGAAAAGAAGTGACATGCACATTTTCTCAAGAAAGTTTCTCAAGAAAATTTTCAGAAAGAATTTTCTTGAGAAAAAAACGCAGCATGCGCACAGCTATTTTATTTCCCATAGGTTTTGCTGGGAAATGTCTGCAGGAAGATTTCAAACATTTCTCAAGAAATTTCTGCAGCAAAACCGTGGGTAAAAACGCAGTGTGCGCACAGGGCCTTACTCCCTTTGCAGACCCCAAGTATAACTTTATAAAACCTGACCGCTAGGTATGCTAATGACCTGTGTGGCTCAGATGGGCGGGCTCATTTTCGTCTCCTGTCCCTCCGTGTGGCCTTCTTCGCCGTCCTCCTTTCATGATTGACGTGATGACGCCGCTGTCATCATGCACGCCAAATCTCGCATCTGTGCAGTCATTCCCCCAGCTCAGGCAGGCGCAGTTTGCCCTCTCACGAGCCGGTGCGGTGTTCGCGCATGCGCGAGATTATGGTCGGCAATGTGCATGACGTCCCCTGCATTATTCTCGTACCCGACCATAATCTTGCAGGTTTTGCAGTTCCCCATATTGCAGCGATCAGATCCTCTTGGTGATCAGAGGACACTGAGCTTCTGATCATGATCTTCTTACATTTGGACGTCGTCTGTGAATATTGTTTGTTCCGATCATTTTTGTGGAGGATATGGTGACGTTTTCTAGCAGTTTTGCTCAGCAGCACCTCAAGCTGAGGCTGGAGGTCACCACCAGAGGATGACCATTATTGTCCTCTTTCTCTATATTGCAGTAGTTGACTTTTGGGATCCTGGTGGCTCCAGTGATCTGTTCATTAAGAGGTGGGAAGTGTGTGACGGATCCGCTGTAGATGAGACACTTAGATACAGTGGGGAAAAAGGTATTTAGTCACCAATTGTGCAAGTTCTCCCCCTTATAAAGATGAGATTTGGCTGTAATTGACATCATAGGTGACCACAACTATGACAGACAAAATGAGAAAATCACAGCGTCTGATTTGACAAGATATTTTTTCAAATTATGGTGGAAAATAAGTATTTGGTCATCTAAAACCATGCAAGATTTCTGGCTCCCACAGACCTGTAACATCTTCTATAAGAGGCGCCCTTTAGTGACTCGGATGTGACTACAGGGGGCTCCGCTTCTCCCACTCCCCTATCCCCACAGGCGGACACTGAGCTTGTCACCCCCCACAGCCGGTCACATCCGCACTTCTTGCTGTCACCACTAACCGTTTTGTTAGGTCAGCGAGACGCCTGCCCGGGGTCACACACTGATAAACGCATATACTCAGCTTTCCCAAGCACCTGACAGGTACACTGCTAGCACTTTGGCAATACACAGGGTAACGGGTTATACTTTCCCTCTTCTAGGTTTTGGGGATGTTTACATCAGAAAGGAACAAACATATTATTTTTCTAGCTTTAATATACAAAAAGTACAGAGCGTACAATATACAAAAATATTACATAAAAAGGACATAAAACAAAACCGTACAGATCCACAATCCTGTTTGTGTCTCCGGGGTCTGACACTGGGGGCTCTGGATGAGTTATTATTATTGGTCCCACCCGGACCCCTCCCCCTCCTCCTGATCAGGTGATTGGAGGTTAATTATATGTAAGGAAAAACGAGGACCGGACATTTTAATTGCTCGGGTGTTGGATCTTACCAGTGCAACCTTAATGGGCCACAAGTGCCGCGTATTATCTCTATCATTTTCATTTATGTCATTTTTACCCAACTCATAAGGCTATGTGCGTACGTTGCGTACTGCCGTGACAAATATTCTGCAGCGACTTGGCAGCACACGTGCGCTTCAAATTTCTGCAGATACACTGTGTAATGGATGTAGTGTGTCTGCAGAATAGATGCCGATTTCTTGCGCTCGGGATGCTGCCTTTCCCATAGACAGAGTGGGAGCCGCATCCAAAACGCACGGAATAAGTGACATGCTGCTTTTTTTAGAACGCAGCGATTTGGATCAAAATTTCAGCATGCAAATCGCTGCGCTCTCAAACGCAACGTGCGGATAGATTATGCACAATCTTCATAGATTGTGCAGGGGACGCAGGACGCATGCGTTTATGCTGCAGTGCTAGACGCAGCGTAAAGGCATGAAATGAAGCAACGTGCGACATAGCCTTAAGGTTGCTTTACACGCTGCGATATCACTAGCGATCTTGTTAGCGATGTGAGACGCCAGATCGCAGATAAGATTTGCCGAGATCGCACATAGGTCGTTTTTATAGCGCTGGTCACATGTGCGATCTTGGCAAATCGTATGTGCGATCTGGCGTGTTACATCCCTAACGAGATCGCTAGCGCTGTCGCAGCGTGTAAAGCACCCTTAGGCTATGTGCCCACGCTAGAATGTCCCTGCGGATTTTTTTGCCTGAAAATCCGCGACTTTCGCGGCAAATCCGCACCCGCGGATTTGCCGCGGATTTGCCGCGGATTTACCGCGGATTTGCCGCGGATTTTGATGCGGATTTTTTTTTTTTTTTTTCCCCCATTCAAAGCCAAAAATCCGCACCAAATCTGCACCAAACAATTGACATGCTGCAGATTTTTCCGGATCAAAATCCGCGGCAAATCCGCCGCGGAAAAATCCGCAGCATGGGCACAGCATTTCCAAAATGCCATTGAAATGGCTTGGAAGTGCCGCTGCTGCAGATTTTCGGCAAATCCGCGGTAAATCCGCGGCAAAATCCGCGGTAAATCCGCGGTAAATCCTGTAGTGTGGGCACATAGCCTTAAGGCTATGTGTCCACGGTAGAATGTACCTGCGGATTTTTCTGCCTGAAAATCCGCGACTTTCGCGGCAAATCCGCACCCGCGGATTTGCCGCGGATTTACCGCGGATTTGCCACGGATTTTGATGCGGATTTTTTTTTTTTTTTTTCCCATTCTATACCCAAATCCGCACCAAAATCCGCATCAAACAATTGACATGCTGCAGATTTTTCCGGATCAAAATCCGCGGAAAAATCCGCAGCATGGGCACAGCATTTCCAAAATGCCATTGAAATGGCTTGGAAGTGCCGCTGCTGCAGATTTTCGGCAAATCCGCGGCAAATCCGCGGCAAAATCCGCGGTAAATCCGCAGCGTGGGCACATAGCCTTACAGTGTATAAAATGCAGAAATCCCCTAGAGAAGCTGCACTTGTTGTGTGCACCACAGTGATTAGGAATGTCACTATTTTTGGGGTCTCCGCACCGTCTATCAATAGAGATCGGTGCAATCATCATGTGACAGTATAAGGTATAACTCCGCTGTATGGAAATAATGTGGGAAATACTGGGCTGGGATTTTCTGATAGTAGCGAGCCTGAAAAATGGAGAACATGACGAAAGCCAAATAATGTAACAAAAAAAGGGATGAGACCGAAAGGAAAAACTGCACTAAATTGGATAAAACGCGTCTGCAAATACATACAGTGTGTATATATAATATATATACTGAGCAAAAAAATAAAGGGAGCAGTAAAGTGCCACATCCTGGATATTAATAAGTGAAATATTCCAGTTGCAAATATTTATTTCATTACATAGTGGAATGTGTTGAGAACATAAAAATGGTCAATATAAATCAAAGTTAGCATCCCATGGAGGTCTGGATTTTCTGGATTTGGAATGATACTCAAAATCAAAGTGGAAAATCAAATTACAGGCAGATCCAACTTCAGTGGAAATGCCTCAAGACGAGGAAATGAGACGCAGTAGTGTGTGTGTGGCCTCCATGTGCCTGTATGACCTCCCTACAATGCCTGAACATGCTCCTCATGAGGTGGCGGATCTTCTCCTGAGGGAGACCTGGATTAAAGCATCTGTCAACTCCTGGACAGTCTATGGTGCAACATGGTGTTGGTGGATGAAACTAGACATGATGTCCCGGATGTGCTTGATTGGATTCAGGCCTCGGGAATGGGCTGGCCAGTCCATAGCATTAATGCCTTCATCATGCAGGACCTGCTGACACACTGGAGCCACATAACACATGCATTGTCATGCATCAGAAGGAACCCAGGGTCCTCTTTACCTACATCTGGTCTCACAATGGGTCTAAGGATCTCATCCCAGTACCTAATGGCAGTCAGGGTACCTCTGGCTAGCACATGGAGGGCTGTGCAGCCTTCTAAAAGAAATGCTTCCCCACACCCTTACTGACCCACTGCCAAATAGTCATGCTGGAGGATGTTACAGGCAGCTGACCGTTCTCCGCGGTGTCTCCAGACTCTGTCATGTCTGTCACATGTGCTCAGTGTGAACTTGCTCTCATCTGCGCCAGTGTCGAATCTGCCAATCTTGGTGTTCTCTGACAAATGCCAATCACCCTGCACAGTGTTGGGCTGTAAGCACAACACCCACTTATTGACATCGGTCCCTCATGTAGTCTATGACAGTGGCCTAATGAAGGTCATTTTGCAGGGCTCTGTCACTGCTCCTTCCTGTTCCTCCTTGCACAAAGAGTTATTTTCTTCCTATTGCCCCCTCCATGTCTCCTGTGTACTGGCCTTTCTCCTGGTATCTGCTCCATGCTCTGGACACTGTGCAGACAGACACAGCTAACCTTCTTACCACAGCTTGCATTTATGTGCCATCCTGGATGAGCTGCGCTACCTGAGCAATGTCTGTGGTTTGTAGACACCTCATACCACCTCTAGGGGTGAGAGCAATGACAAAATGCAAAAGTGACCAAAACAACAGCCAAAAAGGATGAGAACAGAGAAATGGTCACCACCTGCAGAATCACTCCTTTAGGCCCGTTTCACACGTCAGTGTCCCTCCGTGTGCCGTGATTCACGGCACACGTAGGTTGTCAAAGTGCAATCCGGGCTCCGTTCTCCGTGGCCCGTGATTGCACTTAGAGATTAACTCACCTGTGCGCGCTCCCACTCTCCATGGTGCTGAACGCTCCCGGCCGGCGCTGACCCCCGCAGAAGCTGCTTCCGGGTCGGCTGTGTTGTGCATAATGAATATGCGTGACAGTAATCAGCCGGCTCAGAAGCAGCCGGCAGAACGGGCTGCAGAGAGCATCGCTGAAGCCGGGTGAGTAAAAATTATTTTTATTTTAAAAGCACGTTTTTTTCTGGCACGTGTCTCACGGATCACACCACTGCGTGGTCCGTGGGACATCAGTGATGCCAGAAAAAAATGGACATGTCTCCGTGCGGCAATTACGGACACGCGGGTACGCCGCACGGAGACACGTGCAGTGATAAATCACTGATGTGTGAGCAGACCCATTCATTATAATGGGTCTGCGTATGTCAGTGATTCTGGTATGTTTAAAAAAAAGCACAAACGTCCCAGAATCACTGACGTGTGAAAGGGGCCTTATAGGGGGTGTCCTGCTAATTGCCGATCATTTCTACCTGGTGTCTGCTCCATTTGCAGAAAATCAGGAGAAATTGATTCACAATCAGTGCGGCTCATAACTGGAGAGGAGGATTTCACAGAAGTGATTGACGTGGAGTTACATTGTGCTGTTTAAGTATTCCCTTTAGTGTATATATATACAGTCAGGGCCAGAAATATTTGGACAGTGACACAAGTTTTGTTATTTTAGCTGTTTACAAAAACATGTTCAGAAATACAATTCTATATATAATATGGGCTGAAAGTGCACACTCCCAGCTGCAATATGAGAGTTTTCACATCCAAATCGGAGAAAGGGTTTAGGAATCATAGCTCTGTAATGCATAGCCACCTCTTTTTCAAGGGACCAAAAGTAATTGGACAAGGGACTCTAAGGGCTGCAATTAACTCTGAAGGCGTCTCCCTCGTTAACCTGTAATCAATGAAGTAGTTAAAAGGTCTGGGGTTGATTACAGGTGTGTGGTTTTGCATTTGGAAGTTGTTGCTGTGACCAGACAACATGCGGTCTAAGGAACTCTCAATTGAGGTGAAGCAGAACATCCTGAGGCTGAAAAAAAGAAAAAATCCATCAGAGAGATAGCAGACATGCTTGGAGTAGCAAAATCAACAGTCGGGTACATTCTGAGAAAAAAGGAATTGACTGGTGAGCTTGGGAACTCAAAAAGGCCTGGGCGTCCACGGATGACAACAGTGGTGGATGATCGCCGCACACTTTCTTTGGTGAAGAAGAACCCGTTCACAACATCAACTGAAGTCCAGAACACTCTCAGTGAAGTAGGTGTATCTGTCTCTAAGTCAACAGTAAAGAGAAGACTCCATGAAAGTAAATACAAAGGGTTCACATCTAGATGCAAACCATTCATCAATTCCAAAAATAGACAGGCCAGAGTTACATTTGCTGAAAAACACCTCATGAAGCCAGCTCAGTTCTGGAAAAGTATTCTATGGACAGATGAGACAAAGATCAACCTGTACCATAATGATGGGAAGAAAAAAGTTTGGTTATTAAGATTAGGGACAAGGCCCGGGAATATTTTTTCAACAGTAAATATTATTATTATTATTATTATTTATTATTATAGCGCCATTTATTCCATGGCGCTTTACAAGTGAAAGAGGGTATACGTACAACAATCATTAACAGTACAAGACAGACTGGTATAGGAGGAGAGAGGACCCTGCCCGCGAGGGCTCACAGTCTACAGGGAATGGGTGGTGGTACAATAGGTGAGGACAGAGCTGGTTGCGCAGTGGTCTACTGGGCTGAGGGCTATTGTAGGTTGTAGGCTTGTTGGAAGAGGTGGGTCTTGAGGTTCCTCTTGAAGCTTTCCACGGTAGTGGAGAGTCTGATGTGCTGAGGTAGAGCGTTCCAGAGTATGGGGGATGCACGGGAGAAATCTTGTACACGATTGTGGGAAGAGGAAATAAGAGAGGAGCAGAGAAGGAGATCTTGTGAGGATCTAAGGTTGCGTGCAGGTAGGTACTGGGAGACTAGGTCACAGATGTAGGGAGGAGACAGGTTGTGCATGGCTTTGTATGTCATGGTTAATGTTTTGAACTGGAGTCGTTGGGCGATGGGTACATAGGTAAATAGGTACGTTATTCCCATTAACAAATTTTATTAAAGTTATAAAACACACCACAGTGTAAAAAAAATTTGACCGTCATGTCACAGTGAACATGATACAGTAAACACATGCAATATTTAAAAGATTACAATTTCTGGGGGATCAAGAGGCACAGAACTTAACTTTAAGATCAAGATAAATGCATTCAGGCAGCGCCACAAAATTGAGGATTTAGAATGTTTGCTGTCCATAAACGTCCAGATACGTATAAGCCAGTGCTCTCCAAACGTCCCCTTAGTTCTTGTAATATCAGGGATAAACAATCATTTCTTTCAGTTTAGCAGAAGTGAGCCATCAGATTCATGATTGGTTTACAACAGTCTCCACCTCGACGCGTTTCCCCACATAATACATATGTGGTTCATCAGGAGGCTACAAAACAGATAAGCTCTATCAGCAACAAGTTGTAAAAGTATTCACCATAAATTGCACACTCATGCACTACATCACAAACAGGCATGTAAGATAGAAAAACACATTGACAAAGATACAGAAGTACTTGCCCAGGGAGATGAGGTACTAGATGTGCAGATCCATGGCGCCCATCACAAAGGATCCACGGCTAGTCAGACAATGCTAGCAAGATAATACTGCCATAGTCCAGAGAGGCGTCATGGAACTGCACATCACCTTGGAATTTAAATAGCCCATCGTCTCCTGATCAGCTGTAGGCGGTCAGGGCAATCATGCTGATGCCGACATCGCCACATGTGCGCATGCCTAATGCATTGCGCACACCTGGGAAAAACCCAGGAGACTGATATACTAGAGGCGCCTCCGTCCGTGTCCTCACTGCGCCTGCCCAGAATCTCCCTGGCAGCGTGCATGTGCGGACGGAGGCCCTCATGTGCCAAATATAGGTGGACGTAAACAGGGGCACAGCGCATGCCTGAGGATCATGGATACCATGACGCCCACAATGAAACGCCGCCGTCCACATCACCACTGCGCCCAGCCAATCAGCAGGCAGAGCGCACGTGTGGACGGAGGCCCCAAGGTGCCATAGTTAGATGCACATAAACAGAGGCACAGCGCATGCGCAGGGGTTTTCAAAACTACGGAGTCTGCATACAGATAGTAAGATAGTGCAGAGCACCGTGTACCTGCGCAGGCGCATACCGAGATAGAAAATACTTAGTGCCTCCTCCATAAGTCCAGCATTAGCCTGTAACCCCCACTGTAATATATATCTATTAATAAGGATATACTTATATTAATATTGATATCGATAATAATAATAAAAGGGGGTCCCTTTTAAGGGGAATATAGATATAATGTAATTAAGGCTCATAGAAAGGACGCCATGATAGACATGACCCTCATTTGTAGGCATATATACCACAAGGACGTCTATAAGAAATATAGTCAATAATAGACGCCATGACAGATAGAACCCCCTAATAGACACATAAATAATATGAGCATAATAAAATATATAATAACAAGCTGATTACATAATGTTACATCAAGCACTGTCAACAAGTCCAACAGAAATACAATCATTCTTGGACAGATACACCCTTCATATTGTGAGGGTACATCTATAACAAAACTCCCATGGCAAGGACAAAAATACATAGATATTAACCATCAATGTGGTCCATTCCAAAGAGGAAAGGAGGCTTGCAAAGTAGAGCAAAAACAGGATTAAACTTAACAAATTTTGGTACCGCTTCAGGTTAGGTGGGAAGGAAACAGCCAAAGGAGAGCTGTTCATTCAGCCCCCCTGGGGTCAAAGATCCCATTTTGAATATCCAAGCTGATTCCTTCTGCAATAATATCCTATCAAAATCCCCTCCCCTGAGGTTGGGTTTCACCACCTCCAAGATGGAAAAACGAATTTGGGCCACATCCCCCCCATGTATCATGTCGATGTGGCGGGAGATTGAGGTATCTCGTCCATTCCTAATATCCGAAAGGTGTTCACCTACCCGCCTCCGGAGTTCTCTTAGGGTCTTCCCTATATAGTCCATGGGACAAGTACAGGTGGCCCTATAGACAACTCCGGAGGTTTTACAGTTACCAAAATCACGCAAAGGGAAGATCTTCCCTGTAGCTGCACTGATCACCCTCTTACATTGTTCCATGGATCCACAATATTTACAGTTCCCACAGCGAAACATCCCGCAAATCCGTCTATCCAGCCAGGTACCCTGTGGTCTAGGTCCCTGGTACATGCTATGTACCAACTTGTCACCTATGGTATGACCCCGCCTGTAAGTAATACTTGGAAACTTATTAATATACTTCACCAGATCGGGATCAGCCCTCAGAATCTTCCAGTGCTTTTTTATCACTGAAAAAACTCTTTCGGATTGTACATCATAAGTGCCAATAATACGTGTGATGTTATGATCATTATCACGCACTCGGGGAACCATAATATTGTGCCTCTTGGTATTCTTAGCAAAAGCATAAGATTGCTGAATGATCTTTTTTGGGTAGCCACGGTCTAAAAATCGACCAAACAGGTCTGAGGCCTGTACCTTAAAGTCTTCTTCCCTTGAGCAGTTTCTACGTATTCGCAGAAACTGCCCTTTAGGAATACCCCTCTTGAGGGGAATGGGATGATGGCTGTCCCATTTCAATAGGGAGTTGGTCGCTGTGGGTTTACGGTGGGTCAATGTGTGAATCTTGCCCCCCTCATCCTTTTGTATGACCAAATCTAAGAATGTAATAGAAGTCTGGTCACAGGTGTGGGTGAATCTCAGGCCCAGGGAGTTGTTATTGAGGCCCTTGACAAATTTCTCAAAATCAAAAATAGACCCCGTCCAGAGGATGAGGATGTCATCAATGTATCGGACCCAAAGTCCGATACATTGATGAGATTCCCCATCCTCTCCCCCAAAAACTACTGTTTCTTCCCACCAGTCCAGGTACAGGTTAGCATAGCTGGGGGCACAAGGGCTCCCCATTGCTGTACCCCTGAGCTGGTGGAAATACTTAGTATTAAATAAAAAATAATTGTGATACAGGGTAAAGGACAGGAGCTCTTCGACAAATTTGTTATGCCTCACACAATCTACAGCCCTTGATCTCAGAAAAAAATCCACTGCCCTGAGTCCCAGGTCATGGGGAATGGAACTATAGAGTGCCTCAACGTCAATGGAGGCCAGGATAGTATCCGGGCCCACATTGACGTCTTCAAGGATTTGCAAAAGATGGGGGGTGTCCCGGACATAAGAGGGGAGGGATGTAACGAAGGGGCGCAAAACCTTGTCGACATAAATGCCAACATTTTGGGACAAGGAGTTAATGCCTGCCACAATGGGCCTACCCTTCAAAGGTTCAAGACCCTTGTGCACCTTTGGAAGTGCATAAAAAACTGGTATCACTGGGTGTTGCGGTACCAAATATTCATATTCACCCAACGATATCAGGTTGTTCTGCCTAGCTTCATTAAGTATAGTGTGGAGAATATCAGTGTATGCTTTTGTGGGGTCATGTGTTAGCCGCTCATAGGTATCTAAATCATCAAGCAAGGCGTGACACATGTCAAGATATTTCGTGTGGCTCAGGACCACAAGGTTTCCGCCCTTATCTGATTGCTTAATGATGAGATCCCTATTTTTTGATAATCGGTCTAGTGCCTGAAGTTCACCTTTTTTTTTACACTGTGGTGTGTTTTATAACTTTAAGAAAAAAGTTTGGAGAAGAAAGGGAACGGCACATGATCCAAGGCACACCACATCCTCTGTAAAACATGGTGGAGGCAACGTGATGGCATGGGCATGCATGGCTTTCAATGGCACTGGGTCACTTGTGTTTATTGATGACATAACAGCAGACAAGAGTAGCCGGATGAATTCTGAAGTGTACCAGGATATACTTTCAGCCCAGATTCAGCCAAATGCCGCAAAGTTGATCGGACGGCGCTTCATAGTACAGATGGACAATGACCCCAAGCATACAGCCAAAGCTACCCAGGAGTTCATGAGTGCAAAAAAGTGGAACATTCTGCAATGGCCAAGTCAATCACCAGATCTTAACCCAATTGAGCATGCATTTCACTTGCTCAAATCCAGACTTAAGACGGAAAGACCCACAAACAAGCAAGACCTGAAGGCTGCGGCTGTAAAGGCCTGGCAAAGCATTAAGAAGGAGGAAACCCAGCGTTTGGTGATGTCCATGGGTTCCAGACTTAAGGCAGTGATTGCCTCCAAAGGATTCGCAACAAAATATTGAAACTAAAAATATTTTGTTTGGGTTTGGTTTATTTGTCCAATTACTTTTGACCTCCTAAAATGTGGAGTGTTTGTAAAGAAATGTGACAATTCCTACAATTTCTATCAGATATTTTTGTTCAAACCTTCAAATTAAACGTTACAATCTGCACTTGAATTCTGTTGTAGAGGTTTCATTTCAAATCCAATGTGGTGGCATGCAGAGCCCAACTCGCGAAAATTGTGTCACTGTCCAAAGATTTCTGGACCTAACTGTATATACCTCCGGTGACCTGTGATCAGTGTCAGTGATGTAAATGTGTTTTCCTCATGTAGCTGAGCTGCAGGACGTGTTGTGTTCCTGTCCTCAGTCTCTGCTGTCCGTGCACCGAGTGTACACAGATAGTTAGGGACCCGCTATAAGATGACAGTTGTGCAGTGAATGATCCGTCTGTGGAGACCGAGGGCAGGAATCCGCCATCATCCTGAAGTGACGGCCACAGAGGAGCGGTCATTTTATGATGGGCAGTCCCCCTCTTTTTGATCCGGCTCACTCAGCTCCACTCACAAAAAAAGAGACGGCTCTGTCGGCTGAAAAGGCTCTTTTTCTAAAAGAAAAAATAATAATAATTCTACGATTCGTACTGTGATTCCAGGCCCTTGTTTGTAAAGTGATATACACCTGTATAGATATCTAGTGAAATAGTAAAGACGGCTTCTTAGCATTCCTATATTGTCAGATTGTAAGCTCCTATGACCAGGGCTCTCGCTCCTCTTTGTATTGTTGTCCCTTCCGGATAAGATTATAATTCTTAAGGAAAACCAGTCAGCAGGATTTGGTGCTATAAAATAAAGCCATGGCCACAGGCGCTGTGACGCTGATTAAATGGATCCCTGCAATAAAGAAATCCATTCTTTGGATGTTGTATTATCTTCTTTTAAAGTTTCATGCACACATCAGCAGTACATCATTGTGCATTGGGGCAGGACTTGGGGGTAAGGGTCTTTGTGCCGCCCCTGCAGCAGATCGAACCGCTTGGATCCGGGGATGGTGATTACTCGTGGCTCGAGGGTCTCCGGACCCGGGGGCTAGGGGCCACACTCAGATGGAGAGAAGGGTTATGTACAGTAGAGATATAGTTAGTTTGTGACGCCACCCGTGGTGTACGGTAATTGGGAGTATCGCCACTGCCGTTGGGAGTACCCGGGGTGATGGAGTGGGGCAGCAAGGTGTCGTCGCCCTCCACGGATAGGGGGGGAGTTTCCGGGACTCTGGATGAAGCTGTGGGATGCAGGGGGAAGCGCAGGCTCGCTGGTTACAGGGGTTAACTGGATGCTCACTCAGCAAGAAAGCAGACGCTGACAACTGGGTAAACCAAGTCTCTGGGTGCCGCTGCCCTCTTGGGGGAGGTCGTCCGGGTCCCGTCCCCTGCAGCACTGCCTGGTGGTCTGTGACCTACCTCCTGGCACAAAATTTAGATTGTCCGTTATGGCCCGGTAGCTTGGAGCTTTTCCGGGTCCCGCTCCCCACTGTGGCTAAATGAAGGAGCCTGCTCTCAGGAGCTCACGCTTGGGATTTCAGTGGGCCGCTTGCTAGGAAAGCCCTATCCCCCTCGTTGCGCTGGTGCCCCCTATCTCTGAGCTTCAGTCCATAAAGGCCCTGTCCTCCGCAGGTTAATTGCCTGGTCGCCTGAAGCTTCTCCCCGACCTAAAGTCCATGTACCCAGACGTGCCTTCGGTCCTGGACCAGTGATAGGCTCAGGCTGCGGACCGCCCTCCGTGACAGGTTCCAGGCACCTAGCCTCAATCCCCTGCAACCGGGGGTCCAACTCCTCTAGGTCCAAACCACCGTCTGCGACCTAGTCTGCTTCTCCCCTGGGAGCTCCAACTCCCAGCTTCCTCAGAGCTCCTCACAGCTCGAGGGTCACTACTCAACTGAACTGACACCTCCCACCTCCCTGCCTGACCCCTAGATGGGCGGCCCTATTCCTGCTTAGCAGCCCACTGGTGTGCCTGACAGGTGTGGTGCAAGGTGTATCTAGGATTTGTGAATGCTGATGGAGGCAACACTGCATGATGGAGACCCAGAACCATGGGGGGTTGAATCCTGCACTAAGAGAGCGTGCAGAACCCTGTGACGACCTGAAAAGTCCAGGGCGTCACATCTTTCTCTTTTGTCCCGCTTGGATGCCTGCCTCTTCTCTTCTTATTTAGATTTGGCGCCACCACCATTTTTGAGGTGGGCAGCGCCTGTGCATTGTGTTTTGCAGGGCTTCAATAAAATGGTATCCCAGTGCACAGTGATGTTCGCATTAAATTTTAGAAGAAAATAATTCAGCAGCTAAAGAATGGATTTCTTCATTGCAGGGATCCATTTCATCAGCATCACAGGCCATGGCTTTACTTTATAGCACTAATCCTACTGACAGGTTCTCTTCAAGAATAAATATCTGGAGACGTGTTGCGAACATTATTCTTACTATATCACTCTGATATGTGCAACACAGACACACAAATATGTAAGCAACACATACTGAATAGTAAACTCAAGTTTAATTTGTTAGCCAGGGATGAAAATATCTAAATGCTACCATACCATGCTACCAACATTTCCTGCTATTGGATGCTGGGATACTCAAATGAAGCATCATCAGGGGCAGAGGCTGACCGCATCGTCTGCTCCTCCCTGAAACAAAGCGTCATCAGGGAGCATAGGCTGACAGCATCCTCTGCTCTTCACTGGGATCAGTGGCTTTTGTTTCAATGGTTGGTGTAGTGACATCACTTACAGGGGCGATGCTAAAAACTACATGCCAGGTATCCCAACATCCAGTAGCATAGCAACCGGGGGGGTAGAGGGAGCAGTTGCCCTGGGCCCCACACTCAGAGGGGCCCACCTGTAGTTTCTGCTACTCTGCGCTAGAAAGGGTAAAGTAGTTAGTAAATCCGGCATTTTCTGAAGGGGGCGGGGTGTTACGAGGGCACAGAGATCAGGCTGCAATGAGAGAGCAGGAGAAAATGAAAGCAAAGTGCTGATAGGTGAGTCAGCAGGGTGCAGAGGTGGGAGGCTCTTCCAATTAAAATGCAGATTACTCTCACACAAGAATCTGACAGGAGAATAAAGGCAGCGCCGAGGAGGAGGAAGCTCTGCGCCTCCAGTCATCATCTGCAGATCAGCGAGATGTGCGGCCGCCAGGCAGAAGAGTGTGAGGACGGCTGCTCTACACACGCACACGCACATGCGCGCACACACGCACACACACACACACTGCTGGCTGGTCTGATGGTGAGTGGAATGCAAGAGACTCAGGACTATAGCTGGGCGGGCTGCTCTTTTAAAAAAAAAAAATCCGGATCCGGTCCGGAATCCGTCCCATATAAGTCTATAGGTAGCAGAATCCAGAGATTAAAAATGGTGGTAGAAGGGATAAAGGAATGAGAGCGCGTGCAGTGGACTTGCCAAGGCTCCGGCACGGCTGCTCCCAGGCCACACATTCACTGCTTGGGCCACTAATTAGTCAGAAACGCCCCTACCCTGAGTGTCAGCTGACTGCATCCAATCACAGGTGCCATGACAGCCGATGGATGGGGAAAGCAGTGTAACTGAAGGAGCCCATACACTCTAGTATCTCCTGTGAGCCTAGAATGTATGTGCTCCTTCCAGGTTAGTGGGTGTGGTGATGTTTGCCTCACAGATGAGAGCTGGTACTCTCAGGCTGGAGACACCCAGCCTATCAATATCAGCCTCCACCCGCCCAGAATTGTCACACCCATTAGATGTGACAATCCCGGTGCTTAACTGGCTGTTCCTGATTGATCTGATGTGGTGGTAATCGGGGTAATAAGGGGTTAACAGTGCACAGCTGCTACTAAACCCCAGATTAGTGATGGCACAGGTGTCTGAGACACCCGCATTACTAATCTGTAAGTAACAGTAAATAAACACAAATACAGAAAAAATCCTTTATTTGGAATAAAAGACAAAAACCACCCTCTGTCACCACTTAATTAACCGCAACATACACCTGCAGGTCCGAAGTAATCTACACGAGATCCAACGGCGATTCAGCACTGCTACATCCAAGTCACAGCAAACAGGCATAGAACATGACTGCTGGCTGTGAATGCAGAGAATGAATGAGCTACTTTCCCACAAGCCTTCACATGTAACAGCAGGTAAGGCTGCTTTCACATCAGTTTTTTGGCATCAGGCACAATCTGGCTTCTGCCTGATGTAACGGATCCGTCGCAGATTGTGTAAAAACTAATACGACGGATCCAGCAAAAAACAGATTCATTGTTTTTTTTTTTTCTTCTTTTTCATGCCGAGAGAGAGAGACTCTATCATCACTGCACACACGCAGGCACTACCGCCCCCATCATCACCGCACACACGCAGGCACTACCGCCCCCATCATTACCGCACACACGCAGGCACTACCGCCCCCATCATAACTGCACACACCGGCACTACCGCACCCATCATCACTGCACACACCGGCACTACCGCATGCACCCATCATCACTGCACACACTGGCACTACCGCCCCCATCATCACCGCACACACCTCGGCACTACCGCCCCCATCATCACCGCACACACGCAGTCACTACCGCCCCCATCATCACCGCACACACGCAGTCACTACCGCCCCCATCATTACCGCACACACGCAGGCACTATCGCCCCCATCATCACTGCACAAACCGGCACTACCGCACGCACCCATCATCACTGCACACACTGGCACTACTGCCCCCATCATCACCGCACACACCCCAACACTACCGCCCCCATCATCACTGCACACACGCAGGCACTACTGCACCCATCATCACTGCACACACCGGCACTACCGCCACCATCATCACTGCACACACGCAAACCCTACCGCAACCATCATCACCGCACACACACTGGTACTGCCTAAGTGACGTCACCGCTGACAATGCGACTCACTTCATTTGCTGCGTGGAGCTCACAGGAGCGGCGGTGTTCTACTGCCGCTCCTGTCAGCTTCCGATGTAGCATAGCTGAAAGCGTCGACCTTATGTGGATTATGTCGGACCTGGAGGGGTATTTGGAGGTTAATAAAGTGGTGAAAGAGGGTGTTTTTTGTCTTTTATTTCAAATAAAGGATTTTTCTGTGTATATGTTTATTTACTTTCACTATAGCTTAATCATGGGGGGTGTCTCATAGATGGCTGCCATGATTAACCTAGGACTTAGTGACAGATATTGGCTGCCAATAACTCCTTAATACCCCGATTACCACCGCACCAGGGCAATTCGGGATGAGCCAGGTAGAGTTCCGGGACCGTCGCATCTAATGGGTGGGGCATTTCCGGGCGGCTGCTGGCTGATATTTTTAGGCTGGTGGGCTCCCCATACCGTGGGGCTCCCCATCCTGAGAATACAGCCTTCAGCCGTGTGGCTTTACCTTGGCTATATCAAAATTGGGGGGGACCGCATGTTTTTTTTTTTATTATTATTTATTTATTTATTTATTAATTTTACTGCACTATATAGACCCGCCCACTGGCAGCTGTGATTGGTTGCAGTGAGACAGCTGTCACTCAGCGTCGGGGCGTGTCTGACTGCAACCAGTCATAGGCACCGGTGGGCGGGGAAAGCAAGGAATAGGAGATGGAATAATGAGCGGCCGGCATTTTCAAAAGAGGTGAAACTGCCAGAGCAGTGTGACAGCCGTGCCGCGCCTCGCCCGTGATCGGTGAGTATGAGAGAGAGGGTGAGAGGGAGAGACCGACAGAGAGAGATGGAGACCGAGAGAGGGAGAGAGATTGATCGACACATCGACAGAGAGAGACACACTATTTGCACAACGTCTGGGCATGCCCAGAAACAAAAAACGGATCCATAGTTGGTGTGCGGCATATGACGGATGACGACGATTCTGGCGCCCATAGGCTTCCATTCGAAAAAAAGCCATACGGCGCCGGATCTGGCGCAATCCATTTTTTCGCCGGAGACAAAAAAAGTTCCCTTCAAGGTTCCATCCAACGTTACCTCCTGGTAAAAAAAAAAACAAAAAACGTGTTTTTTTCACAGTTTTCTGCCAGGAGGTAAAGATTGGGTGCAGGAATATGGTGTAAGATTTTCAGCTCCAAATCTACATCTCTTGGCAAAAAAGCCGCGGTTTTCTGTCAGGAGATGTATGTCTCACCTGAGGTGAGGTCACTGACTTTACTGATTTCACCTGAGGTCAGGTTACCTGCTGTTACGGCCGATCGGCAGGGAAAGCTGTGTGTATGCCATCGTGGCATAGGAAGCGAATGTGCGACCCGGAAGCAGTGTGCCGCCATGACACTGAGCCTGAGTACTCGCTTCATTTTTGCTTTCTTTATTTTTCCTTTTTTTTTTTTTAAAATTTCTTGAGTGGCGAATCCAAATCAAACACCCGGAATCTCGAGCCCGGCACCTGGGCATCTTTAATCTTTTTTTACAGTATGGGTCCGCTCAGCCCTATCCTTCTCTGGGGAGGGAGAGGGGAGAGCAGGAGACTCAGGACAGCACTTCTCTGGGGAGATGATTGTTTCATGTAAGGACTGGAGAACTTTGTCCTGTTCCTTATTTCATAGCTGTGGTAGAATCACCCTTGCTCCCTGTGTAGTGCAACGGGTTTCAGGGTTCTGAAGGTCAGGAATAGTGTGACCCCCAACCTGTGTCTGCACCTAATAGTGGGGGAGTTCAGGGATGTGTAGGTCTGTGCCCTGCATCTCTGCCTCATCACTCTGTGCTGTGACTCCGGCCTGCCCCGCCACTCTGCCCCGCCACTCTGCCCCGCCAGCTCATGGACTGTGTAATATCTATATACTGAAGCCTGCTGCTTGGTGCTCCTGTCCTGACACTGTACTGAACTGTAACCATAGGACAATGTCATCAGTCTGTGACCCCATGACAACCTTAAACGGGTTTTTTCACTTTCAGTTAATCTTCGTCCATGACCACACTTTAGTATAAAAAAACAAAAACATGCTGTCCTCACCATCCCTGGGTCTATTGGCCAGTCTCTGCCTCTGGTGTCTGGCAGTGACCGTTTGGCTACTGTACTGTCATCGTGATGTCAGCAAATCAGTGAGCTCTGCAGGTCTGCCAGTGTAAACCGACCGCCCCTCTCAGAGGTGCTGAGCTCACTGATTGGCAGCTGCGCTGTCCTCGTGATCAGTGATACAGTCACTGACACTCATCAGTTGTTTCCCAGTTTGTACACGCTTGTACACCATGTTCCAAATTATTATGCAAATTATATTTTTCTCTGATTTTCCTAAATGGTGGGTGCAAATGACAGTCAGTCTAATAAGTCATCACCCGTTAGAGGATACATCGAATTTTATTGAAGAAACCTCCCAATGATAGCAGTAGAATCTTCCTGTTCCAAATTATTAGGCACAGTAGAGTTTCTAAACATTTTATGTCTTAAATAACTGAAAATGCTCATTTGTGGAATTTGCAACATCAGGAGGTGTCACATTCGCTGAAATAAAAAGCTATTTGTATCGAAAACCTCCTAACAGGCCAAGTTACATGTAACATAGGAGCCCTTCTTTGAGATCACCTTCACAATTCTTGCATCCATTGAACTTGTGAGTTTTTGGAGAGTTTCTGCTTGACTTTCTTTGCATGATGTCAGAATCGTCTCCCAGAGCTGCTGTTTTGATGGGAACTGCCTCCCACACTCATAGATCTTTTGCTTGATGATACTCCAGAGGTTCTCTATAGGGTTGAGGTCAGGGGAAGATGGTGGCCACACCATGAGTTTATCTCCTTTTATGCCCATAGCAGCTAATGGCACAGAGGTATTCTTTGCAGCATGAGATGGTGCATTGTCATGCATGAAGATGATTTTGCTCCTGAAGGCACGTTTCTGCTTTTTGTACCATGGAAAAAAGTTGTCAGTCAGAAACTCTATATACTTTGCAGAGGTCATTTTCACACCTTCAGGAACTCTAAAGGGGCCTACCAGCTGTCTCCCCATGATTCCGGCCCAAAACATGACTCCTCCACCTCCTTGCTGACGTCGCAGCCTTGTTGGGACATGTGCCCATCCACCAACCATCTGCTTCTCCATCCATCTGGACCATCCAGGGTTGCTCGACACTCGTCAGTAAACAAGACTGTTTGAAAATTTAGTCTTCATGTGTGTCTGGGCCCACTGCAACCATTTCTGCTTGTGAGCACTGGTTAGGGGTGGCCGAATAGTAGGTTTATGCACCACAGCAAGTCTTTGAAGGATCCTACACCTTGAGATTCGAGGACTCCAGAGGCACCAGCAGCTTCAAATATCTGTTTGCTGGTTTGTAATGGCTTTTTAGCAACTGCTCTCTTAGGCTCTGTGAGCACTAGAGCTTTTTACCCGCGGATTTACCCGCGGATTTGCCGCGGAAATTTCTTGAGAAATGTCTGCAATCTTTGTGCAGATATTTCCCAGCAATTTCTATGAAAAAAAAAATAGCTGTGCGCACTGTGCGGATTTTTCTCAAGAAATTTCCTTGAGAAGAATTTCTCGATAAACTTTCTTGAGAAAATGAACATGTCCATTATTTCCGCAGGTACCCTGCGGATTTCGGCAGTACAGCCTGCAAAAATCCGCAGGGAACCACCCGCGGGAAAATCGCGGCAATTTCGCGGCAAATCCGCATGCGGATTTGGTGCGGATTTTTTCCGGAGGTCCGGAAATCTTTCACTCCCAGAAGTTTCTCAAGAAATTTTCTTGAGAAACTTCACATTTCTAGTGCGCACATAGCCTTAGGCTGGTTTCAGACATCCGTGTTTAATCAGGTACCAGCCACACGCATGGTTATGGTCACACGTGGGGCACACATGTTTGCATACGTGTGACAGGTACGTAAGAAAACACGGGTCTGTGAAATAAAAAGATTTTCCATATTTACCTGTTTTCTTCGGCTCTGCTGCCTCCCGCTCCTGACCACCGCTCATTATATTCATCGATTATTCACCACACTCAGGACCTGGAAGCCGGATCATTGCTGGGGACAGCGCCAGGCACAGCACCGCTGAGGACAGCACCGCGGAGACAGGGGAGTATTCTGCAAGCACAGTGATACCCAGGAGGTCACCGGAGTTCCCAATGAACTCTGATGACATCCTGATGACCCCCGCTCCACAGCTTCACGCGTTCATCAGAGTTCATTGGGAATGGTGATGAGTCCCCGATGCTGTCCCCGCGATATTCCGGCTTCCAGGTTCTCACTACACACACACACACACACACACAAGTATACACTGAGCACATATACACACATATGTATACACACACATAGCAGACACACATGAATACACATAGCACATACACACACATAGCAGACACACATGTATACACATAGCACATACACACACATAGCGCACATGCATGTATGCACTGAACACACACACACACACACACACACTCTGCTGTATACTCACCCAGCGACACTGTCCCCGGCACTGAAGTCCCCGCGATGCTCCCGCTTTCAGCTCCTCAGTGGAGTGAATATTCAGTGAGCATAATGAGTGGTGATAAGGAACCGGAGACAGCATCTCTGGAGGGAGGTAAATATGGAATATCTTTTTATTAAAAAGACCTGTGCTTTCTCCGGTACGTGTCACACTGATGTCACACGGATCACATCAGTGTGCGATCCATGTGACATCTGTGCTGCCGGAGAAAAAACGGACATGTCTGCGTGTGTGTGTGCGTGCGGGGTCATGAGAGGTCACACTGTCCGTGTGAAAACACGACTGTGTGAGTAATAGCAAACAATAATATGGGTATGTGTGGCATCCGTTTTAAAAACTGATGTCACACATACCTAAAACACGGACGTCTGAAACTAGCCTTAATCCTATGGACTTGCCTGGCAGAAACCTTCCTCATTCTGCTTTTATCAGCACGAACACGTATGTGCTCAGAATCAGCCACAAATCTCTTAACAGTACGATCATCACGCTTACGTTTTCGTGAAATATCTAATGTTTTCATCCCTTGTCCAAGGCATTGCTCTATTTGATGCGTTTCGGCAGCAGAGAGATCCTTTTTCTTTCCCATGTTTCTTGAAAACTGTGACCTGCTTAATATTGTGGAACATCCAGTTTTCCTTTTATTGGGCCTCACCTGGCAAACTAATTATCACAGGTATCTGAGATTGATCTCAGTGATCCAAAGACCCTGAGACACAAGACCATCAATAAGTTTCATTGAAAAAAAAAAATTACGCTATGACACTTAAAGGAACCTGTCAGCAGAATTTTCGCAATTAAACTAAAAGATTCCCCTTCTGCAACTCCTGGGCTGCATTCTAGAAAGGTTCCTCTTGCTATTGTGCCCCCTCTGAGACCTAAATAAACACTTTATAAAGTCTTACCTTTTTGTATGCAAATGTTGTTTTATGGTCACAGAGGCAGGCTGTATGTCGTCCGTTATTTGCCCTCCTGCCGATGTTCGCCGCCCCCCATTGCTCACTTACATACATGAGGACGCCCCCTCATGTAACTTTGTGCTCCCGAGGTCTCGCGGGACTGAGCAGTTTATGCACAGCGTGAACGCTGGTGAAGTGATTGCGCAGGCGCTAGATTATGGGCAGCACTGTGATTGTCATCAGCAGCGTCATCCAAGTACCCGCCCATAATCTTGTGCCTGCGCTTTTCCCTCTGCCTCCACTGTTATGCGCAAGCGCTGGCCATATGAACCACGTTACCGGTTACCTGCCAGCGTTACATGGCCAGCGCTTGCGCACAACGGTAGAGGCAGAGGGAAAAGTGCGGGCACGAAATTATGGGCGGGTACTTGGATGACGGTCCTGATGACAATCACCGCGCCGCCCATAATCTAGCGCCTGCGCAATCACTTCACCAGCGTTCACGCTGTGCACAGTGCTCAGTCCCGCGAGACCTTGGGAGCACAAAGTTACATGAGGCGGCGTCATCATGTATGTAAGTGAGCAATGGGGGGCGGCAGGAGGGCAAATAACGGACGACATACAGCCCATGACCATAAAACAACATTAGCATACCATACCTCCCAACTGTTCAAGAAAGGAAAGAGGGACAATGTATGCGGCGCGCGCAGCGCGCCGTGGCAAATTTTGACCACGCCCCTAGCCACACCCCTAGCCACACCCATTTAGCAGTAAGGGTCATTCAGCAGATGCCCCGGACTGTTCATTCATATTTATAGCAGTCAGAATTTTTTTATATTTCTATGTGTCACTATATGACATGTTGCTTATTTGTGCCTATCAATCCGTGTTCACACGTTGCATAAATTCTGTTTCTTTTTGTTTCTGTCTGCACCAAACTACACAATAACAATCTTCTCTGTTTTTTCCATTTTTGCTGCATTTTCTCCATTATTTAATGTGTTTTTGGTTCACATGTGAATCTGCATTTTTAAGTGTTTTTATGTACAGAGAAGCTTTTTCCTGCATTTTTTTAAGCTCCACATAGAAACGTCCAGAGAACCCCCCCCCCGAAAACCGCAGAATTCAGGAGCGTCTTTTCATGGAATCACATCCACTTTACTTGGACAATTAAACACAGCAGAAAAAAATGCAGCATTTACACTACATGTGAATATGGACTAATTGTCCAAGCAAAGTGGATGAGACGTCCTGAAATCTCCGTCCCTGGTGCGTGGAAAGACGCCGCTGAACTGTGCGGATTTGGTGTTTCTTTCTTTATAAGCTTCAGGATTCACATCAGCAACAAACATGTATCAAATAAGGGGGACAATGTATAAAAAATACTGCAAACACGCAATAATCAGAGAACATTGTTATTGCACTCGTGGTGTGGACACCTGCAGAAAAAATGCAGCATTTACGCTATGTGTGAACACGGCCTCAGTGATCCATTTTTATTACATTTTTTATGGGTTTTAATAAAGAAAAATAATAAATTGCGCCTTTTTTTTCCCGCCATTTACCGATCCCCATAAATAATCTGATCGCTGTGTTGTTCAGGTCATTACGATTACAGGGACACCAAATATGTCCATGTTATTTGCTGATTTGTAATGTTTATTATTTTATAAAAAAAGTGCAATAAAATTACATTATTCTATTTTTTTTAATTATTTTTAGTAACTTTATTAGAAGAAAAAAAATCCTCTTTTCCTCTCCCTCTAGAATACAGGAGATAGAGACACTGCTCTGTACAATGGAGCTGTGTCCTGTGTAATCTGCTGTGTAAGAGGCTGCATTGTAGGTTCATTTATGTGAAATCCTCCCTCTGACATCATCAATCCTAGTGGCTCAACAGCTAGAGCAGCTAGGAAAGCCAGGAGGCTGCTGGACACAAGTTTTGAACGTTGCTGGTTTGAATCCAAGGTGGTGAAGATAAAAAAAAAATAAAAAAATTGTATTTGTATTTTTTTCCTCATTTCTTTATAGTAGTTTTATGGTAACAAATGAATCTGACTCTTTCACCAACATTGAGATACAGTATTTATTTATCTATCTATCTATCTATCTCTATCCCTCTATCTATCTATCTATCTATCTATCTATCTATGATTCTATCTATCTATGATTCTATCTATCTATGATTCTATCTCTCTATCTATCTATCTATGATTCTATCTATGATTCTATCTAACTATGATTCTATCTCTCTATCTATGATTCTATCTATGATTCTTTATATGATTCTATCTATCTATGATTCTATCTCTCTATCTATCTATGATTCTATCTCTATCTATCTATTATCTGTCGTGTATCTATATATCCCTCTATCATCCATCCCTCTATCATCCATCCATCCCACTATCATCCATCCATCCCTCCCACTATCTCTCCATTCATCCCTCCATTCATCCCTCCATTCATCCCTCCATTCATCCCTCTATCATCCATCCATCCATCCCTCTATCCATCCATTCATCCCTCTATCATCCATGCATCCATCCCTCCCTCTATCCCTCCCTCTATCCCTCCATTCATCCCTCTATCATCCATCCCTCCCTCTATCCCTCCATTCATCCCTCTATCTCTCCATTCATCCCTCCATTCATCCCTCCATTCATCCCTCCATTCATCCCTCTATCCCTGCATTCATCCCTCCATTCATCCCTCTATCCCTCCATTTATCCCTCCATTCATCCCTCTATCATATATCCATCCATCCCTCTATCCCTCCCTCTATCCCTCCCTTCATCCCTCCATTCATGCCTCTATCATCCATCCATCCCTCCCTCTATCCCTCCCTCTATCCCTCCATTCATCCCTCCATTCATCCCTCTATCATCCATCCATCCATCCCTCTATCCCTCCATTCATCCCTTTATCATCCATGCATCCATCCCTCCCTCTATCCCTCCATTCATCCCTCCATTCATCCCTCTATCATCCATCCCTCCCTCTATCCCTCCATTCATCCCTCTATCTCTCCATTCATCCCTCCATTCATCCTTCCATTCATCCCTCCATTCATCCCTCTATCCCTGCATTCATCCCTCCATTCATCCCTCTATCCCTCCATTTATCCCTCCATTCATCCCTCTATCATCTATCCATCCCTCTATCCCTCCCTCTATCACTCCCTTCATCCCTCCATTCATGCCTCTATCATCCATCTATCCCTCCCTCTATCCCTCCCTCTATCCCTCCATTCATCCCTCCATTCATCCCTCTATCATCCATCCATCCCTCCCTCTATCCCTCCATTCATCCCTCTATCCCTCCATTCATCCCTCCTTCTATCCCTCCATTCATCCCTCTATTATCCATCCATCCATCCCTGCCTCTATCCCTCCATTCATCCCTCTATCCCTCCATTCATTCCTCCCTCTATCCCTCCATTCATCCCTCCATTCATCCCTCTATCATCCATCCCTCCCTCTATCCCTCCATTCATCCCTCCATTCATCCCTCTATCCCTCCATTCATCCCTCCATTCATCCCTCTATCCCTCCATTCATCCCTCCCTCTATCCCTCCATCCATCCCTCCATTCATCCCTCTATCATCCATCCATCCCTCTATCCCTCCTTTCATCCCTCTATCCCTCCATTCATCCCTCCTTCTATCCCTCCATTCATCCCTCCATTCATCCCTCTATCATCTATCCCTCCCTCTATCCCTCCATTCATCCCTCTATCCCTCCATTCATCCCTCCATTTATCCCTCCTTCTATCCCTCCATTCATCCCTCCATCTATCCCTCCCTCTATCCCTCCATTCATCCCTCTATCATCCATCCATCCCTCTATCCCTCCTTTCATCCCTCTATCCCTCCATTCATCCCTCCTTCTATCCCTCCATTCATCCCTCCATTCATCCCTCTATCATCCATCCCTCCATCTATCCCTCCTTTCATCCCTCTATCCCTCCATTCATCCCTCCTTCTATCCCTCCATTCATCCCTCCATTCATCCCTCTATCATCCATCCATCCCTCCCTCTATCCTTCCATTCATCCCTCCATTCATCCCTCTATCATCCATCCATCCCTGCCTCTATCCCTCCATTCATGCCTCCCTCTATCCCTCCATTCATCCCTCCCTCTATCCCTCCATTCATCCCTCCCTCTATCCCTCCATTCATCCCTCTATCATCGATCTTTGCAGCTGAATAACCTGCTTCTGGTGTCTGCAGTATAGAGGTCAAGATAACAAAATCTTCCTTTTGGTTTCAATAGAGGCAGTAGCTCAGTGGTAAAGCTGCTGCCTTTGAAACAATGAACTCACAGCTCCACGAGTTCGAGTCCCGGCCACCCCGAAAATACAGAGCCGATGATTATTTAATTTAATTTATTCACTTCACTGAGGGGAGGAGCCGGGACATCAGCTGTGAGCCGCGGGAGTGCGGGACAGCCCTGATAAATCGTGAAAGTCCCGCAGAATCCGGGACGGTTGGGAGGTATGGCATACAAAAAGGTAAGATTTTATAAAGTGTTTATTTAGGTCTTAGAGGGGGCACAATAGCAACAGGAACCTTTCTAGAACGCAGCCCAGGAGCTGCAGAGGGGGAATCTTTTAGTTTAATTGAGAAAATTCTGCTGACAGGTTCCCTTTAAATCCAATTTGCATAATAATTTGGAACATGGTGTAAGTTTACCCTTGCAGGTCTATCCGTGTGTTATTAGACATCATCTTGTGGATGGTAGTCTGTATAGGGCATGGAGGGGCAGTACAGCAGGGCATGCGCTGTGTGTGTGCAGCTCAACAAGTGGGGACAGCATTAGACGTTACACAGATCCTCACTGTACAGACTCGGCTCTTTTGCTCGCTGACATCTCTCTGAGGCCTCATTCTGATGTCAGTTTTTCCTCATACGAGTTTTATCCGTGTTTCTCACAGATTATGAGAGTCTATGAGGCTGATCACAGATAGAGCCCGTACCTATGAGAGGCTTTGGGGCTGATCACAGATAGACTCTCATAGGTATGGGCTCTATGAGGCTGATCACAGGTCCATGTAGTTTAGAAGACTTAGTTCGCACAAAATAACAGAGGCTTGTCGCATTTGATCCAAATAATTGAAGTCTATGGATTCCATGAAGAAATTGGAAGCTCTCAGATGCCGGCTCTCTGCTGTCTGTTTTTTCTTTGTCGCTCCATTGGGAGACCCAGACAATTGGGTGTATAGCTACTGCCTCCGGAGGCCACACAAAGTATTACACTTAAAAGTGTAAGGCCCCTCCCCTTCTGGCTATACACCCTCCCGTGGGATCACGGGCTCCTCAGTTTTCATGCTTTGTGCGAAGGAGGCACACATACACGCATAGCTCCACTGTTTAGTCAGCAGCAGCTGCTGACTATGTCGGATGGAAGAAAAGAGGGCCCATACTAGGGCCCCCAGCATGCTCCCTTCTCACCCCACTTTTTGTCGGCGGTGTTTGTTAAGGTTGAGGTACCCATTGCGGGTACGGAGGCTGGAGCCCACATGCTGCATCCTTCCCCATCCCCCTTAGGGCTCTGGGTGAAGTGGGATTTTACCGGTCTCCAGGCACAGAGACCGTGCTCCATCCACAGCCGCTGAGAACCTGCTGGAATGGAGCTGAGTATCGTCAGGGACAGGCCCTGCTACGTCAAGGTACTCTGTGTCCCCGTACATATCGCGCGCACACCGCAGCGTTGCTGGGTGTGTTAGTGCGCCGGGGACAACAGCGCTGCGCGCTGGTGCCATTTCTCTGCAGCTTTGCTGAGAGGGGATACGTATGTGAAACTGCCGCGCGGCCGCTGCTGTCAGTTTTTTCGCTGCGGCGCGGCTGGGATTTGTGGTGCGCCGGGGACTTCCGCGCTGGCCGTGCATATATCACGGCCGCGCTTATTACTCGAGTCCCCGGCTTCTGCGGCCTAGTTTCATTTCGTTCCCGCCCCCAGGCCTGCCAGTCAGGGGAAGGGCGGGACGCTGTACAGAACGTCAGCGCAGAGGGCTGGAGTCTGCTTTGCATACTCCAGCCCTCACACTGGGCACAGTGGGACGCCAGTTTCCCGCACTTTGTTTGAGGCACGCCCACGGTCCACCCCTCTTCACAGGACGCCGGCAGCCATTCCTGATCTGCAGTCTGAGCTGGAGAAGGGAGACTGGGAGACCCAGACACGGGATTCTGGTGCCCACACACCCGCTTTTCAGCGGGCGGTAAGCTGCCCTCAAGGGCTGACCCCCACTGGTGCTGAAGTGTATATTGTATTTTATGCTTGCAGCTTTACATTGCACTGTACGGTCGCTGGGGCTTCTCTGCTATATACCTTCCTAGATTTCTCTGAGGACACAACAGCATGTCGACCGCAAAAAGCAAGGGTGCCAAAGCACAGGCTTTCTATGCTGCTTGTACCGCATGTGGGGCTGTTCTACCGGCAGGTTCCACTGACCCCCACTGTGTGCAGTGCTCGGCCCCTGTGGCACTTGCTCGGCCGGGGCCTCTGCTGGAGGTGACCCAGGCAGAACCTCCTGTGAATCCTGTCCAGGTGACAGGGACGGAGTTTGCAGTCTTTGCTGACAGATTGTCTGTGACTATGACTAAAATTCTTGAAACATTGCAGTCTAGACCAGTAACTCAGGCCATGGACTCTGTTAACTCATTGCTCCCTGGTCCCCCTCAGTTGGAACAGTTCCGGGATCCGAGGGTGTCTCTGGCATCCCAGGGTGATGGCTCTGACACGGACGACAGTCCCAGACAGCCTAAAAGAGCTCGCTATGAGCGGCCCTCGACTTCATCACACTGGTCAGGGTCCCAGCAGGACTCTCTGTATGATGAGGCGGAGATAGCTGATCAGGATTCTGATCCTGAGACCGCTCTCAATTTGGATACTCCTGATGGTGACGCCATAGTGAATGATCTTATAGCGTCCATCAATAAAATGCTGGACATTTCTCCACCTGCTCTTCCTGTGGAGGAGACAGCTTCACAGCAGGAGAAATTCCATTTCAGGTATCCCAAGCGTAAATTAAGTGTATTTCTGGACCACTCTGACTTTAGAGAGGCAATCCAGAAACACCACGCTTATCCGGATAAGCGTTTTTCCAAACGGCTTAAGGATACACGTTATCCTTTTCCCCCGGACGTGGTCAAGGGCTGGACCCAGTGTCCCAAGGTGGATCCTCCAATCTCCAGGCTTGCAGCTAGATCCTTAGTTGCAGTGGAAGATGGGGCGGCACTTAAAGATGCCACTGACAGGCAGATGGAGCTCTGGTTGAAATCCATCTATGAAGCTATCGGCGCGTCGTTTGCTCCAGCATTCGCAGCCGTATGGGCACTCCAAGCTATTTCAGCTGGTCTTACACAGATTGACACGGTCACACGTACATCTGCTCCGCAGGTGGCACCCTTAACCTCTCAAATGTCTGCATTTGCGTCTTACGCGATTAATGCTATCCTAGACTCTACGGGCCGTACGGCAGTGGCGTCAGCCAACTCCGTGGTTTTACGCAGAGCCTTGTGGTTAAGAGAATGGAAGGCAGATTCTGCTTCCAAAAAGTGTTTAACCAGTTTACCATTTTCTCGTGACCGACTGTTTGGGGAGCGCTTAGATGAAATCATTAAACACTCCAAGGGTAAAGATTCATCTTTACCTCAGCCCAGACAAAATAAACCCCAACAGAGGAGAGGACAGTCGGGGTTTCGGTCCTTTCGAGGCTCAGGCAGGTCCCAATTCTCCTCGTCCAAAAGGACTCAAAAGGATCAGAGGAGCTCAGATTCTTGGCGGACTCAGTCACGCCCAAAAAAGACAGCCGGAAGACCCGCCACCAAGGCGGCTTCCTCATGACTTTCGGCCTCCTCTCTCCGCATCCTCGGTCGGTGGCAGGCTCTCCCGCTTTGGCGACATTTGGCTGCCACAGGTCACAGACCGTTGGGTGAGAGACATTCTGTCTCACGGGTACAGGATAGAGTTCAGCTCTCGTCCTCCAACTCGCTTCTTCAGAACTTCTCCACCTCCCGACCGAGCCGATGCTCTGCGGCTAGCGGTGTCCACTCTAAAAGCGGAAGGAGTGGTGAACCCCGTTCCTCTTCAGGAACAAGGTCACGGTTTTTACTCCAACTTGTTTGTGGTGCCAAAAAAGGACGGGTCATTCCGTCCCGTTCTGGATCTAAAACTGCTCAACAAGCACGTAAAAACCAGGCGGTTCCGAATGGAATCCCTTCGCTCCGTCATCGCCTCAATGTCCCAAGGAGATTTCCTAGCATCTATAGACATCAAGGATGCTTATCTCCACGTGCCGATTGCCCCAGAGCACCAGCGTTTTCTACGCTTTGTTATAGGAGACGAACACCTTCAGTTCGTAGCTCTGCCTTTCGGGCTGGCGACAGCCCCACGTGTCTTCACCAAGGTCATGGCAGCAGTAGTAGCAGTCCTGCACTCTCAAGGTCACTCTGTGATCCCGTATTTGGACGATCTACTGGTCAAGGCACCCTCTCAAGAGGCATGCCAGCACAGCCTGAACGTTGCGCTGGAGACTCTCCAGAGTTTCGGGTGGATCATCAACTTTTCAAAGTCAAATCTGACTCCGACCCAATCGCTAACATACCTTGGCATGGAGTTCCATACTCTCTCAGCGATAGTGAAGCTTCCGCTGGACAAACAGCGTTCACTACAGACAGGGGTGCGATCTCTCCTTCAAGGCCAGTCTCACCCCTTGAGACGCCTCATGCACTTCCTAGGGAAGATGGTAGCAGCAATGGAAGCAGTCCCTTTCGCGCAGTTTCATCTCCGTCCACTACAATGGGACATTCTCCGCCAATGGGACGGGAAGTCGACGTCCCTCGACAGAGACGTCTCCCTTTCTCAGGCGGCCAAGGAATCTCTTCGGTGGTGGCTTCTTCCCACCGTTTTGTCGAAAGGAAAGTCCTTTCTACCCCCATCTTGGGAGGTAGTCACGACAGACGCGAGTCTATCAGGGTGGGGAGCAGTTTTTCTCCACCACAGGGCTCAAGGGACGTGGACTCAGGAAGAGTCCACCCTTCAGATCAATGTTCTAGAAATCAGAGCAGTGTATCTTGCCCTACAAGCCTTCCAGCAGTGGCTGGCAGGCAAGCAGATCCGAATTCAGTCGGACAACTCCACAGCGGTGGCGTACATCAACCACCAAGGCGGAACGCGCAGTCGGCAAGCCTTCCAGGAAGTCCGACGGATTCTGACGTGGGTGGAAGACACGGCTTCCACCATATCCGCAGTTCACATCCCAGGCGTGGAAAACTGGGAAGCAGACTTCCTCAGTCGCCAGGGTATGGACGCAGGGGAATGGTCCCTTCACCCGGACGTGTTTCAGGAGATCTGTCGCCGCTGGGGGATGCCGGACGTCGACCTGATGGCGTCACGGCACAACAACAAGGTCCCGGCTTTCATGGCATGGTCTCACGATCACCGAGCGCTGGCGGCAGACGCCTTAGTTCAAGATTGGTCGCAATTCCGGCTACCTTATGTGTTCCCGCCTCTGGCATTGTTACCCAGAGTGCTGCGCAAGATCAGGGCCGACTGCCGTCGCGCCATCCTCGTCGCTCCAGACTGGCCGAGGAGATCGTGGTACCCAGATCTGTGGCACCTCACGGTAGGCCAACCATGGGCACTACCAGAACGACCAGACTTGCTATCTCAAGGGCCGTTTTTCCACCTGAATTCTGCGGCCCTGAACCTGACTGTGTGGCCATTGAGTCCTGGATCCTAGCGTCTTCAGGATTATCTCGAGAGGTTATTACCACCATGAGACAGGCTAGAAAACTATCCTCCGCCAAGATCTACCACAGGACGTGGAAGATATTCTTATCTTGGTGCGCTGCTTAGGGAGTTTCTCCCTGGCCTTTTGCATTGCCTACTTTTCTTTCCTTCCTGCAATCCGGGTTGGAAAAAGGTTTGTCGCTCAGTTCCCTTAAAGGACAAGTCTCAGCGCTATCTGTATTTTTTCAGAAACGCCTAGCACGACTTACTCAGGTACGCACGTTCCTGCAAGGAGTTTGTCATATCGTCCCTCCTTACAAGCGGCCGTTAGAGCCCTGGGATCTGAACAAGGTTCTAATTGCCCTCCAGAAGCCGCCTTTCGAGCCTATGAAGGATGTTTCCCTTTCTCGTCTTTCACAGAAAGTAGCCTTTCTAGTAGCGGTCACGTCTCTTCGGAGAGTGTCCGAGCTAGCGGCACTCTCATGCAAATCTCCCTTTCTGGTGTTTCACCAGGACAAGGTGGTTCTACGCCCGATTCCTGAGTTTCTCCCTAAGGTGGTATCCCCCTTTCATCTCAATCAGGATGTCACATTGCCTTCCTTGTGTCCTCATCCAGTTCATCAATTTGAGAAAGGTTTGCATTCGTTGGATCTGGTCAGAGCACTCAGAATCTACATTTCCCGCACGGCGTCCTTACGCCGCTTGGATGCACTCTTTGTCCTTGTCGCTGGTCAGCGTAAAGGGTCGCAAGCTTCCAAATCCACCCTGGCTCGGTGGATCAAGGAACCAATTCTTGAAGCCTACCGTTCTGCGGGGCTTCCGGTTCCTTCAGGGCTGAAGGCCCATTCTACCAGAGCCGTGGGTGCGTCCTGGGCATTACGGCACCAGGCTACGGCTCAGCAGGTGTGCCAGGCGGCTACCTGGTCGAGTCTGCACACCTTTACCAAGCATTATCAGGTGCATACCTACGCTTCGGCGGACGCCAGCCTAGGTAGACAAGTCCTTCAGGCGGCGGTTGCCCACCTGTAGGACAGGGCTGTTTGACAGCCCTATCACGAGGTATTCTTTTACCCACCCAGGGACTGCTTTTGGACGTCCCAATTGTCTGGGTCTCCCAATGGAGCGACAAAGAAGAAGGGAATTTTGTTTACTTACCGTAAATTCCTTTTCTTCTAGCTCCAATTGGGAGACCCAGCACCCGCCCTGTTTTCTTAGGGATTTTTGGTTTTTTCGGGTACACATGTTGTTCATGTTGAATAGTTTCAGTTCTCCGATGTTTCTTAGGATTGAATTTGTCTTTAAAACTGTTATTGGCTTTCCTCCTTCTTGCTTTTGCACTAAAACTGAGGAGCCCGTGATCCCACGGGAGGGTGTATAGCCAGAAGGGGAGGGGCCTTACACTTTTAAGTGTAATACTTTGTGTGGCCTCCGGAGGCAGTAGCTATACACCCAATTGTCTGGGTCTCCCAATTGGAGCTAGAAGAAAAGGAATTTACGGTAAGTAAACAAAATTCCCTTCTTTTTTGTTTTGTTTTTTTTAAAGAGTATTTGATAGGAGAAACCTCCTTCTGTATTTTTTTTTTCATCCGTGAAAAACTAATGAAACTCTGATGTAATTCTGATGGCAAAAATTGACCCCCAACCAAACTGATGAAACGCAGACTGTTATTTGTGTATGTGAAAATTCCCTGACATTTTAATGAGCACTTCATTAGGCCGGGTTCACACCAGTGTATTTTCGGTCTGAGTGTGTCTGTGAAAAAACAGACATTGCACAGATACCACACAGAGTAATGATATACGTATAATGGGGCAGTTAGGAGGAGCAATTTTTTTTTTTCACTGACCGAATCTGTGAGTGAAAAAAAAATCCCAACATGCACTTGTTTCTTCTGTTTGTCAGGCCAGACTCGCCCATTCAAGTCTAAAGGGTGCTTTACACGCTGCGATATCGGTAACTATATTCGTTGGGGTCACGTCGTTAGTGACGCACATCTGGCGCCGTTACCGACATCGCAGCGTGTGACACCAAGGAGCGACGATCAACAAGCACAAAAATGTCAAATCGTTGCTTGTTGACACGTTGCTCCTTTCCTTAATATCGCTGCTGCTGCAGGTATGATGTTGTTCGTCATTTCTGCGGCAGCACACATCGCTATGTGTGACACCGCAGGAACGACAAACATCTCCTTACCTGCGTCCCGCCAACAATGAGGAAGGAAGGAGGTGGGCGGCATGTTCCGGATGCTCATCTCCGCCCCTCCGCTTCTATTGGACGGCTGCTGTGTGATGTTGCTGTGACGCCGCACTAACCGCCCCCTTAGAAAGGAGGCGGATCGCCGGCCAGAGCAATGTCGCAGGGAAGGTAAGTTCGTGTGACGGGTGTTATTGATGTTGTGCGCCACGGGTAGCGATTTGCCTGTGACGCACAACCGACGGGGGCGGGTACGCACACTAGCGATATCGGTACCGATATCGCAGCGTGTAAAGTGCCATTTAGGCCGGGGTCAGAGGAGCGTAGAGCATGGGATGCGATTTCTTGATGACACTCAACTCAAGCTGCCATTATTTTCCTTAGGCTGGAGTCACTCTTGCGTTTGAAAAATTGGTTTGATTCTCATGCCGGAGTGTAGGCCGATTTTTTTTTTTTTTTTTTTCTTCTCGTCCGTGTGCAATCAATTTTTTCTCAGCAGCTATTACTCATACAGTCATGTACAGGAGCATTTACGGTGTTCTCTGCTACATGATAGAATTGTAGTTAGAAGAACGGATGTCACTAGGATGGTCCGTGTGACATCCGTTTTTTTCTCGTACCCATAGACTTGCATTGGACAGACTCACATGAGATACCTGTGAAATAGCAGCATGCTGTGATTTTTTTTTTTTCCCTCAGTCCGATTTGATGTGAGGAAAACCCAAATCGGAGCCGCCTCATTTATTAACATTGGTCCGAGTGCAATGCGAGATTTTCTCACATTGCACTCGTGCGAGTCAATCGCAAGTGTGACGCCGGCCTCAGTCTGGTTAGAGACAGATCAGACCTGTAACATTGAGTAACATCAGGCCAAGTGCAATGCAAGATTTTTTGATTGCACTCGTCCAATTTAAACGCTAATGTAAGCGAGCTCTAAGGGCTCATGCGCACGGTGCATTTTTTTTTGTTGCTTTTCTGCACCGTTTTAAGCTGCAGCGTCACATTGTCAAAATGCATGCGTTCTGCTTCCCCACCAAAGTCTATGAGAATTATGCAAAATCAGTGCGCATGATGCTTTTTTAAACGCAGCATTTTGACTGTCAAAAATTTGACAAAATCTCTGCGTTTAAAAAAGCAGCATGTCACTTCTTTTAGCTGTTTTCACAGCGTTCTACAGCCATTGAAATCAATGAGTTATACAAAAACACTGCCAAAATGCTAGGCAGTGCGCTTTCACTGCATTTTTGTTGCGATCCGCAGGTCTTTCGGTCTCTATTCTCTCTCTGTCTCTCTCTTTCTCTGTCCATGTCTGTGTCTGTCTCTCCCTCTCCCCCCTTCTCTGATACTCACTGATCCACGATCACCGGCGCGGCGCTGCACGGTGTTCACACTGTGGCGGCTTCTGCTCTTTTAAAAATTCCGGCCGCTCATTAATCCATCACGTATGCCCTGCTTCCCCCGTTCACTGGGGCCTATGATTGGTTGCAGTCAGACACGACCCCACGCTGAGTGACAGCTGTCTCACTGCAACCAATCACAGCCGCCGGTGGGCGTGTCTATATCGAGCAGTAAAAATAAATAAAATAAAAAATAAATGACGTGCGGTCCCCCCAATTTGGATACCAGCCAGGGTAAAGCCACACGGCTGAAAGCTGGTATTCTCAGGATGGGGAGCGCCACGTTATGGGGAGCCCCCCAGCCTAACAATATCAGCCAGCAGCCGCCCAGAATTGCCGCATCCATTAGATGTGACAGTCCCGGGACTCTACCCGGCTCATCCCGAATTGCCCTGGTGCGGTGGCAAACGAGGTAATAAGGAGTTAATGGCAGCAGCCCATAGCTGCCACTAAGTCCTAGGTTAATCATGGCAGGCGCCTCCCCGACATACCTTCCATGATTAACCTGTAAGTTAAAAAAAATAAACACACACACATCCAAAAAATCCTCTATTTGGAATGAAAGTCAAAAAAACACCCTCTTTCACCACTTTATTAACCCCTCAAAAACAACTCCAGGTCCGACGTAATCCACTTAAGGTCCCACGACGCTTTCAGCTCTACTACATCGGAAGGTGACAGGAGTGGCAGTAGAACACCGCCGCTCCTGTGAGCTCCATGCAGCAACTGAAGTGAGTCGCGCGATCAGCTGTGCTGTCACTGAGGTTACTCGTGGCCACCGCTCTCAGGTGGAGGACTCCAGCTGTGGCCGCGGGGCACCTGAGTGACTGCACCGGTGATCGCGCTGCTCACTTCAGTCACTCAGGGGATTTGCGGTCACAGGTGAGTCTTTCACGTGTGACCGCAAATCAGGCTGCGACACAGAGAGAAAGCTGCGCGATGTCAATGAAATAGGGTGAAACTCTGACGTCACTGCTGCGGACTCCTGTGTCCTGGCACTGACCTCGGAGATTCATCTGAGTTCATTCTCATCGCCCAACTCTCTGTGGCTAGGGCCCCACTTTGCGTTCACCTACTTGCAGTTCTAAACACACGTTTTGGGCTTAATTGATTTGACCAAAGTTGCCTTTTTCAGAACTTTAGCGCTGAAAACGCATGCGTATTTACCGCGTTTTTGATGCGTTTTCAGCGCTTTTTACCTGCGTTTCCACCAGCGTTTTGACAGATGCGTTTTGTAAATGAAGACACTGCTAAATAAATTTTAAACAGTCAAATATATTGAAAAAAAAGAAAAAAAAAAGGATTAAATACATAATTTAAGGAATTATAAAGAAAATAGAAATATATAATGAAATTATAGCGGTAATATAGTATTTATTAGAAAAATAGCACTAAATTATAAATTTTCTATAATTTAACTGTCGGACTGTGTGTGTGTGAAAAGGGACATATGAAATCATTAATGTGCAAAAAGCATGCGTTTTGTAAGTCCAAAACGCATGTTTTCGGCACTGAAAAAGCAGGTAAAACGCAGGAATTTGAAGTAATCTTGTTTTTTGCCATTTCTCATTGACTTCAATGTTAGAAGCGCACCCAAAATGGCAAAAACAATTGACATGCTGCTTCTTTGAACGCATGGTTTTTGCCACAAAATATGCAAATTAAACGCAGCGTTTAGAAACGTAAAGTGGGGTCTAGAAATCACCATTTTCCATAGACTTTGCTGTGAAATCAAAACGCATGCCTTTTGTCATGAAAAAGGTGCTTCTCAAAACGGACCTAAAAAGCAGCTGAAACACAGGTAAAAATGCAAAGTGGGGCCCTAGCCTGTGACTGCTGTCAGCGGCCATGTAGCAGAGCTGGGGGACCGCACTGACAAAAATGCATCCAAAACGCATGCAAAATGCATCCAAAATACATGCGTTTTGGATGCATTCTTTTTGTCAACACACAGCGTCAAGTCTGCCAGAGGGTGCATTTATTTCTGCACTGGTCAGGACGCAGTGTGCGCATGAGCCCTTAGGCTGTGTAGGAAAAGTGTATCCCATAATGAGCATCCATATAGCAGGCATTTTTTTTATGTATACACTGCAACTCAAAATGTTCTTGTATATAAGGCTGCTTTCACACTACGTCTTTTTAACATGCGTCCTGAACGTTTTTTTGCTGCAAAAGCGGATCCTGCTTTTACAGCAAAAAATGCATGCAAACGCATGTCTTATTTTGCAGGATCCTGTCACTGGATGTTTAGGGGCGGGCATTGGAGTCATGTGATCGGGAGTGAGGGGAACTAAACGTGCCAGACTGGGAGCCGGCATCTGACAGCTGCGAGGCTCGTAACCAAGGTAAACATCGGGTAACTTGCTTGGATACCGATATTTACTTTGGTTACGAGCGTCTGCAGCTGCTAGGAGCCGGCTCCCTGCACACGTTACCAACGTAAACATCGGGTAACTAAGATAAGTGGTTACCCGATATTTACCTTGGTTACGAGTGTCCGCAGCTCTCAGGTGGGGGAGAGAGAGGGGGAGAGAGACAGAGGGAGGAGAGAGAGGGACTGATCACGGAGGCTGGCTTCTGGGCATGCTCAGTAGAGCAAGCAGGATCCTGCCTATCAGCATGCCAGCGTTCACCTGCGTTTGCGTGCTGTTTAGTCAGGATCCAGCAATTTGCAGAAGTTGGACGCAGCTCAAAAACGCTACAAGTAGCGTTTTTGAAAGATGTTAAAAAACTGCAAGTCGCTGGATCCTCACTATAACGCACGCAAACGCATGTGAACGCATGTTAATGCGTGTCCATTGCAAATGCATTGAAATGAAAACGCATTTGCACTGGATCCGTTTCTGCGTTAAAAAAACGTTCAGGACGCATGTTAAAAAGACGTAGTGTGAAAGCAGCCTTATAATGTCACTGTCAGTGTTGGCTTTTGTGTAGAGATACATTTTCAGTTACAGTGCAGTCATGTGCTAAAGTTCCCCTGTACCCACAATTAGGCTGCACCATCATAGTTGTAATCAGGGTTAGTGGTTAGGGGCCCACGCAGATTTTTTGCACCCCGTCAGCTGAACCCCTAGATACGTCTCTGCCAACATCCCTTTGTTGGTAGGTCGTTACTGCTGATCTGAGCCGGTAAGAGAGAGAGCGCGCTGTCATTGTGCACATTACACAGTGCGCAGAGACTAGCCCAGCCACCAAAATGTGAGAGTCACTGATGAGGCTTAGGGGGGCTTTACACGTTGCGACATCGCTACTGATATATCGTCGGGGTCACGTCGTTAGTGACGCACATCCGGCGCCAGTAGCGACATCGCAATGTGTAAAACCTAGGTGTGACAATGAACGAGCGCAAAAGTGACAAAAATCGCTGATCTGTGTAGCGTCGTTCATTTTCATAATGTCGCTCCTGCTGCAGGTACAATGTTGTTCGTTGTTCCTGAAGCACCACACATCGCTGTGTGTGACACTGCAGGAACGACAAACATCTCCTTACCTGCGTCCACCAGCAATTCGGAAGGAAGGAGGTGGGCGGGATTTTATGTTCTGCTCATCTCCGCCCCTCCACTGCTATTGGCCGGCCGTTTGGTGACGTCGCTGTGACTCCTAACGCACCTCCCCCTTGAAGGAGGGATTGTTCGGCAGTCACAGCGACGTCGCCGACCAGGTATGTGCGTGTGACGCTGCCGTAGCGATAATGTTCGCTACAGCAGCAAACACCATATATCGCATGTGTGACGGGGGCGGGTGGTATCGCGCTGGACATCGCTAGCCGATGCTAGCATTGTCGCAGTGTGTAAAGCCCGCCTTAGTGTCAGGGAGAAGCAGAGGCTGTGGCAGTGTCCCCTGATGATGTTTCGTTTCAGTAGTGCAGCATGCACTGAGATTCTCAAACTAAACATCATAAAATAAAGAAGTAGGGAAAAAAGAGAGATAAGCAGTTATTATTGTGAGGGAGGCATAGGGGATTTTAAAGGGAACCTGTCACCAGATTTTGCCTATAAGCTGTGGCCACCACCACCGGGCTCTTATATACAGTATTCTAATATGCTGTATATAAGAGCCCAGGCTGCTATGTAGAACGTAAAAAAACACTTTATAATACTGAACTAGAGAGGTCGGTGCAGAGCAGATGGGTCAAATTGGCGTCTCCGTTCTCCGGGTGCGGCGCCTCCTCTTTCGTCCATCTTTTTCGTTCTTCTTCTGAAGACTGGGTGCATGACGCGTCCGACGTCATCCACAGTAGCCGGCATAGAGGTTCCACACATGCGCACTACAATACTTTGATCTGCCCTGCTCAAAGTGCGCCTGCGCAGGACCCCAGTGTCAGCTTATGTGGATGACGTAAGACGTGTCATGCACCGCGGCTTCAGAAGACGGAGGACAAAGATGGCCAAAAGAGGAGGCTCCAGTACTGGAAAACGGAGACGCTCATCCGACCTCACCACCCCTTAGGTGAGTATTATAAAGTGATTTTTACGTTCTACACAGCGGCCTGGGCTCTTATATAAAGCATGTTAGAATACTGTATATAAGAGCCCACTGGTGGTGGCCGCAGCTTATAGGCCCCAAATCTGGTGACAAGTTCCCTTTAAGTGCCACGCTCCTGTACAGATGTTAGTTCAGGCAGCCATCGGCTTCCATATGAGGAGATCACAGGGAGCCAATGAGTTGCTATGACATCCGGGGATTAGGTGAACATCCCTGTGCCCATCGTGTGATCTCCTGTGACTTCCGGCCTGTAGCTGGGTGGCAGAGAAGGCAGTTAGTTTTACTATACAGTGTGTCCACCCATATCCTGTATACCACCATTAACTTGAGAACTGCAGCAGCTATAGGCATAGACGTGGTGTCTAGGTATAGTAAAGTAGCCATGCGCTACGCAATGAAACCACCTATAGCGCCACCTGGTGGAAAACAACGGAGTTAGCATTTTTATCTTAAAAACGGAACGAGAGAGAGAAGAAAAGTGAATTAAAAAATTGTAGGGCATCATCTATTCAATACGAATAGACACCTTGCATACAGAAATGCTATGATATGAAACTTATGACCCACCCGAAACATTGAATGCTGGTCACGCATATGGGGCTCATTTAACTTTGATGCTCAAAGTGGCCCCCGTCAGCTGCAATGCACATCTGGCCTCTGGACAGCATACTGTATCTTGCTGCATGTTGTGCAATATGGTAGGTGTCACGATCGGGGGGTAACAAGCGGGAGTCACACCCCTCCTTTTATACCTCCCGACCGACAGACAGACAGAGCACGTGACGCGCTCTCTAGCGCCCCTCTTAGTCAGGCCAATTATGGAATTGCCCAACAATAAGCAAGGAGGCCGCTATTCTACTGTACCGATGCTTGAAGGGCTCCCGGTGAGAGTAGGGTATATATTCCCCCGACCTCCGCGGACGGAATATATAAAAACCTCCCCGAATCTCACTGGCCGCCCCACAATGATCCTTGGCACAAACTCGCTGCCACCAACTGATTTACGGTAACTATTAACCGAACACACAGAGGTGGGATTCAAGATCGAGATAACAGAACAGCCCAAGATTAATTATATAATTTAATCGGCCTAAGCCACACTAGAAACTACAATATATACAATAGGGAATCTACAGAATATACAGTTAGGTCAGAGTACATTTACAGGCAAGGTATGGATTACAAACAGGCATACAATTCAAGCAGTTACCTTGTGCGTCTGGCCACAGGGGGGCGCTGTGAGACCAGGTATCCAGGAACTTTCCCACAGGTGTATCCACACGCGACCCCCGGCAAAAGAACAGCTAGAAAATGGCTGCACTGAAGTTATCAACTGGCTAGAATTTGGGCACCCTCCCCTTTTGGTGACTTCACAGGGTAGTACTGCCCCACCCCCTGCCTCGAGTCAAAACTAGTATCCAAAGTGATTATTAATCATAACTTTGCCTGGGAACGTCGTAGGCGAACGTCGTAGGCTGACGCCAATGCTCTCATTTTGACAGTTATGATTTTAGCTTCAAAATGGTAGGACGCATGGCTGGTCTGCTGGTTCCCCACTGGCCTATATCACGTTTGGGGTATTTCCCAAGGCCCCACTTCCATATAAAATATGTGCTAGCATTGTCCGCATGCTGAGACACCATTTTTATGCTTGCCATATTTCTACGAAGCACGGCTCACGAAATATTAACCATATTCTACTGGAGCCTGGCTGTCTGGATACTTCCAAGCTTGCTAAGTAGATACAAACTTCCACCACAGCGTCACGGAGGGGGATCTTCCGGGGTCTTTTGTTCACAGCTCAGCTAATCTCCATATCATAGGAGATTGCCTCTGGCTGTGTACGTGGATTGACACCTTTCCAGATGTTGGGCATCTGAGAAGGATCTCTGTGTGAGAAGGGAGGGGGGTGACATCAAGAGAGCTGACTGACATGACTGAATATCATAATTTATCGTCATATCTCCGGATTCCCCTCACAGTAGGTGACACGTTTGCACAAGCATCTGTGATACGTTGACGTAGGTCCTGCAATGTTGGTGGAGGGGTCGCATACACCTGCTGTTTTGATGTGACCTCACAGAAAGAAGTTCAATGGGGTCAGGTCAGGTGAGCGTGGAGGCCACTCCACACAGCCACCATACCCAATGACTTGTAGGAAGGTCTCCATGAGGTATCGCTTCACGTCCGCAGCCTTGTGAGTTTTACACGTTCTAATCATAGCATTTCTGTATGCAAGGAGTCGATTCGTATTGAATTGATGATGCCCTACAACTTTTGTAATTCACTGTTTTTCTCTATCTCGTTCTGTTTTCGAGATAAAAATGCTAACTCCGTTGTTTTCCACCAGGTGGCGCTATAGGTGGTTTCATTGCGTAGCGCATGGCTACTTTACTATACCTAGACACCACTTCTATGCCTATAGCTGCCGCCGTTCTCAGGCTAATGGCGGTGGACAGGATATGGGTGGACACACTGTATACAGGAATACTGTGGAATAGCTGTACAGTGTAGAAGTGATCAGACCCTCTCAGGTTCAAGACAAGTCCCCTAGGGAGACTAACAAGAAAAAAATATATATAGAAAAAAAAAATATCATCCCCTTTACCCTAGTAAATTATAAAGTGTTATAATAAAAAAAAAAAAAAAACATACTTGGTATCACTGTGTCACAAAAGTCAGATCTATGTAAATCTAAAATTAATAAACCCGATCTGTAAAAACTATAAAAAAAGAAAAAAATCAATTGCCAGAATTGTGGGTTTTTTTGATGACTAAAATTAAAGAATATGTCGCGGGCGGGGAGGAGGGTGTCAGCACACCGCGCTCACCTCCTTCTGCTCGGGTCCGGCGGCTGCCGCTGCTCAGTGGTGGCTCGAGCTGTGGGCCGGATCCCGGGGGCTTCCTCGAGCGACACTCCTCGCCCGTGAGTGAAAGGGGGGTTGTTGGGTGTTGGGATAATGTCCGTGACGCCACCCACGGTTGTGGTGATGTGTAGCACCACCGCTGCTCGATGCGGGGATCCCGGGGATGGTGAAGGGGAGCAGCTAGGTGTTGTGTTGCCCCTCCGTGGGTAGGGGTTGGTGATCCCGGGGCCCGGTGATGGCTTGGGAGGTGCAGGGCCTGGTGGGCGCAGGGACGCGGGGGCAGCGCTGTGCCTTGCGGCACTGTGGTACTCACTCAGCCTGAGACTTGGACACAGTTTGTACGGTAAACCAAACGGCTGGTAGGACGGTCCCACAGACGGCTGCTTTGCTTTTCCCGGTAGGTGACGGTGATGTCCCTTTTCCTTGCACCTGTATGTACGGTTGGTTGCGATGGGTCCCCACCGGTAACCCGCTCCCCGGCTTCAAGCTGGGCCGGAGGAGCACTACACTTTGCCCGCAGGCGCTGGCCCTCGGAGACTGGTGCCTTGGCGGTGGCGGTGTCTCCGTTGTACGGGTTGGGCTGTTGCCTTCTGTCGGGTCTTGGTTGTTGGGAGAGCTACGTCCCCGTCACTGACGGATTCGGCAAATTTGGCGACTCCTAGCCTTGCCGGGGTCCGAGAGGCCCCTGCCCTGGTGCTGACTGTCCTTCAGAACACTGCTCCAGACCACCGGGCACACAGCCAACGGGGTCCTTCCAGGAACTTCCGAACTGTCCCACTCCGGACAGTCACCGCCGTCGCTGACCTTGCTGTTCTGGCCCTACACAAAGCTGGACCCTTCAGGCTTCTCCTTCTCTCTCCGTCACCACTCTTGCTTTCCTCCTTTGCCACTTTCCTTTCTTAACTTTCACTTTGTTGTTGACACTTGCCCTGCCCGGGCTAATCTGTTGACACAAGCTCGCCCTGAGCTAATCTGCCTGCTACTTCCTGCCTCCAGAGCTGTGATCTCCTTGGTGGGCGGAGCCAACCGCCTGGCCCACCCCCTGGTGTGACTCACCAGCCTCTGAAGGAAGGCAACAAGGATTTGTGGTTCAGCTTAGGTGTGCCTACCTGGGATGTGGGGTGTGGTGTTGTGTGACCTGTGTCCCCTGGCTTGCCCAGGGCGACACATTCCCCCTTAGCAAAACGCAGACCGTCCGCGAGCTGCCGTCCTACACCGGTTTTATTTTCTGTAAAAGGGGTAACATGGTTAAACATAAACAAGCATTTTTAATCAATCATCCCAAGACGGGAGGCACATTTACTTTAAACGTTTCAACGGTGTACGGTTACGGTTTCCGCTCTCTCCCACCCAAGTAACCTGGCCCTGATGCTGCCCCTAAAGCCCAGGCAGCACCCCTTGACCCACAGTCCAGCACACGGTACCCGAGCGGGATCTGTCCTTGCCCTCCAGAGGGTAGCCACCGGTTCCTTTGGTGGCGGGGCCCTAGCCTGCTCTGCTCAGGGCCCTCCCTCCAACCTGCCTCTCCGGAGGCGGCCTGCGGAAAACGGTAACGGTACCCAACATATTTACACGCCACTTAACGTTTGTGGTTGCCCTGCAAGTTCACGGGCTTGTCCATGGATAGTTCCCATGCATATTAAACGGTCCCCACGGGGACAACGGTGCCGGCTCCTGCCAGTTGCTAATCACAGTAAATCAGGTAACTTTTTCGGTAATTTTCATTTTCCTTATCATTCTTGCCAAACTTTTAAACAAACAACCATCAGGTGGTCCCAACGGGGACTGGACAACGGTGCTCCGCTGCCCTACTCAGTATCTTCGTCCTCCTCACCCGGCTCGGGGTGAAAGGACATGGGCACCAGCCCCTCCAGTGCATAGCAAGCACGGCGTGGAAGGGCCGCCCGATACCCGTTGTTCCCGGTTTGGGGACATAGGCGGCTTCCATGCCAGGCAGGGCAACGACCTCCTCCTCTTCCTCCGACACAGGCTCAGTGTCAGGACCGGAGTCGCTATCTTCTGCCCCTGCCGCAGTCACAGAGGGGTGCACGTCCGACGAGCCGGGCTCGGTGCCGCGCGCGAGCGAGTGGGACGGAGGTAACACAGGAGCCAGGGGCAGACCGGGTCCCTCAGCCGCAGCGGCCGGTCCCTCGGGGACACAGGGGCGTGGGTCATTCTCCTGCTCCTCCATCACGGCCTCCACTCCATACACTCGCGCCACAGCAACCAGGGCCTCCACCTCCGCGGCCCACTGCTCCATCAGCCCGTCGATCCGACTCTGGTAGTGACGGCAGATCCCCACCGCCCGGGCCCTCAGCCAGGCCGCTGTTCCAGACACCCACTCGGTAGTCTCCGCAGAGCTAGGTGGAGCGGACATTTTCCGTTAGGATCGGCAGACCGGGGGTCTCAGGGTGTTGGCTTGCACCGCCACACTTACATGCGTCCAGCCGCCATCGCGTCCCCCTTAGCTCTTTCCGGCCCCTCCTCTTTCGGGGCGGGGTCTTGGCCTTCGCGCCTCTACTGCTCGAGAAGACGCTCGAGCGGGAACTTTTCGCGCCAAAGATGGCGGCTTCTGCAATTTTTCTGCCGGATACCTCCGGCGGTAACAAGGCGCACCTCTACCAAACGGCAGAGCGGTAAGATCCTCTTCGTGACGCCAAGTTGTCGCGGGCGGGGAGGAGGGTGTCAGCACACCGCGCTCACCTCCTTCTGCTCGGGTCCGGCGGCTGCCGCTGCTCAGTGGTGGCTCGAGCTGTGGGCCGGATCCCGGGGGCTTCCTCGAGCGACACTCCTCGCCCGTGAGTGAAAGGGGGGTTGTTGGGTGTTGGGATAATGTCCGTGACGCCACCCACGGTTGTGGTGATGTGTAGCACCACCGCTGCTCGATGCGGGGATCCCGGGGATGGTGAAGGGGAGCAGCTAGGTGTTGTGTTGCCCCTCCGTGGGTAGGGGTTGGTGATCCCGGGGCCCGGTGATGGGAGGTGCAGGGCCTGGTGGGCGCAGGGACGCGGGGGCAGCGCTGTGCCTTGCGGCACTGTGGTACTCACTCAGCCTGAGACTTGGACACAGTTTGTACGGTAAACCAAACGGCTGGTAGGACGGTCCCACAGACGGCTGCTTTGCTTTTCCCGGTAGGTGACGGTGATGTCCCTTTTCCTTGCACCTGTATGTACGGTTGGTTGCGATGGGTCCCCACCGGTAACCCGCTCCCCGGCTTCAAGCTGGGCCGGAGGAGCACTACACTTTGCCCGCAGGCGCTGGCCCTCGGAGACTGGTGCCTTGGCGGTGGCGGTGTCTCCGTTGTACGGGTTGGGCTGTTGCCTTCTGTCGGGTCTTGGTTGTTGGGAGAGCTACGTCCCCGTCACTGACGGATTCGGCAAATTTGGCGACTCCTAGCCTTGCCGGGGTCCGAGAGGCCCCTGCCCTGGTGCTGACTGTCCTTCGGAACACTGCTCCAGACCACCGGGCACACAGCCAACGGGGTCCTTCCAGGAACTTCCGAACTGTCCCACTCCGGACAGTCACCGCCGTCGCTGACCTTGCTGTTCTGGCCCTACACAAAGCTGGACCCTTCAGGCTTCTCCTTCTCTCTCCGTCACCACTCTTGCTTTCCTCCTTTGCCACTTTCCTTTCTTAACTTTCACTTTGTTGTTGACACTTGCCCTGCCCGGGCTAATCTGTTGACACAAGCTCGCCCTGAGCTAATCTGCCTGCTACTTCCTGCCTCCAGAGCTGTGATCTCCTTGGTGGGCGGAGCCAACCGCCTGGCCCACCCCCTGGTGTGACTCACCAGCCTCTGAAGGAAGGCAACAAGGATTTGTGGTTCAGCTTAGGTGTGCCTACCTGGGATGTGGGGTGTGGTGTTGTGTGACCTGTGTCCCCTGGCTTGCCCAGGGCGACACAAATACATTAAGAAGCAATGAAAGCATCATATGTACCCAAAATAATAAATAAAAGCCCTGACAGCTGCACTGACCTCTGGGTCTTGAAAAATGGCGAAACCAGATTTTATTTTTTTTTTTTTTTTACAAATTTCTCAATTTTTTTTTCAGCACAAAAAAAAAATGCACGGTCCTTATTCTGTCAGCTGTAAAAATGCTATAAACATGCAGATATGGGGATAACATATTAGATATGGGGTAGTTGAATGCCGACCGGCGCCCGCACATTAAAGCCCACTGCCGGGAGGAGATTAACTATAATACTGTACTCTCGGTATTGTTCCGGTTTACAGTCATGGGGAGGGGTCGGTGCAGTCCTCGCTCTGTGTATCGAGGGCGCTGGCTGTATCCGCCCCCCGCAGTGACTGGCAGCTGCTCAGCATTAGGCAGACTCTGTCAGTGTGGGAGGCAGATACAGCCAGCGCTCTCCATACACAGAGCGAGGACTGCACCGACCCCTCCCCATGACTGTAAACTCGAATGCTGCTGGGAGGATTATAGTTCATTTTTTCCGTGCAGCAGCGGGGTTTAATGTGCAGCAGTCAGGCAGGTGCAGAATACTATTAACCTGCAGATTAACCTCATATCTATAAATTAATAGTGTTTTTACAGATGATAGGTATTATTTATCCACTACAGACACAGCAGCAACACCACAAATGAATAGACAAGAGCTAGAAACCCGGCACCTCCTGCCAGTGGCTGCACATCTCCCCCTCAATGCTGCTCCGAAATATATTACATGGGTTGAGCCTATAATGTATGGGCTGCTTCTAGTGTAGTGGGCGTGTCCGGCTTGGATGGTGGGCGTGGTGATGTTTCCTCCTGTCCACTTTAATCATGCGGGAAGGGGGATGGGGCTGATCTTTCGCAGCCAACACATGACTTACTGATCTCCTTTCTTCATCGTCTGCGCCCGGACTCTGAGCTGCTGAAGGTGGCGGGAAGAGGGGGTGTCACTGCAGCTCCAGCACTGCTCTGCTCACTCCTGACAAACAGCGCCCCCTGTGTCCTGTATCTGATGTCTATATAATCGCTTTCTGTGTCCCACAGACGGTCACTCTCTGCGGTATTATGAAACGGTGGTCTCCGCTCCAGGGTCCGGGCTGCCGGAGTATTCTGACGTCGGATACGTGGATGATCGGGAGATTGTGAATTATAACTCAGACACCGGCAGATACCGACCCAAGGTCCCGTGGATGGAGAAAGTAGAGGACGGATACTGGGAGAGACAGACACAGATCGGAAAACAGAATGAGGCTGTATCCAAACATAATGTGAGGACAGCGATGAGCCGCTTCAACCAGACCGGAGGTGAGAGACCAATGTACTGTATACAGGATACTAACAATACACTGTATATACTAAAATACACTGTTTATAGGGCCATATTCTATTTTATCAGTGAGGACACATTACTCCTATCAGTGAGGACACATTACACCTATCAGTGAGGAGACATTACTCCTATCAGTGAGGAGACATTACACCTATCAGTGAGGAGACATTACACCTATCAGTGAGGACACATTACACCTATCAGTGAGGAGACATTACTCCTATCAGTGAGGAGACATTACTCCTATCAGTGAGGAGACATTACACCTATCAGTGAGGAGACATTACTCCTATCAGTGAGGAGACATTACTCCTATCAGTGAGGAGACATTACACCTATCAGTGAGGAGACATTACACCTATCAGTGAGGACACATTACACCTATCAGTGAGGAGACATTACTCCTATCAGTGAGGAGACATTACACCTATCAGTGAGGACACATTACACCTATCAGTGAGGACACATTACACCTATCAGTGAGGAGACATTACTCCTATCAGTGAGGACACATTACACCTATCAGTGAGGACACATTACACCTATCAGTGAGGAGACATTACTCCTATCAGTGAGGAGACATTACTCCTATCAGTGAGGAGACATTACACCTATCAGTGAGGAGACATTACTCCTATCAGTGAGGAGACATTACACCTATCAGTGAGGAGACATTACTCCTATCAGTGAGGACACATTACACCTATCAGTGAGGAGACATTACTCCTATCAGTGAGGAGACATTACACCTATCAGTGAGGACACATTACACCTATCAGTGAGGACATATTACACCTATCAGTGAGGGCACATTACACCTATCAGTGAGGAGACATTACACCTATCAGTGAGGGCACATTACACCTATCAGTGAGGAGACATTACTCCTATCAGTGAGGAGACATTACACCTATCAGTGAGGAGACATTACTCCTATCAGTGAGGAGACATTACACCTATCAGTGAGGACACATTACACCTATCAGTGAGGAGACATTACACCTATCAGTGAGGAGACATTACTCCTATCAGTGAGGAGACATTACTCCTATCAGTGAGGAGACATTACTCCTATCAGTGAGGAGACATTACACCTATCAGTGAGGAGACATTACACCTATCAGTGAGGACACATTACACCTATCAGTGAGGAGACATTACACCTATCAGTGAGGAGACATTACTCCTATCAGTGAGGAGACATTACACCTATCAGTGAGGACACATTACACCTATCAGTGAGGACACATTACTCCTATCAGTGAGGAGACATTACACCTATCAGTGAGGAGACATTACTCCTATCAGTGAGGAGACATTACACCTATCAGTGAGGAGACATTACTCCTATCAGTGAGGAGACATTACTCCTATCAGTGAGGACACATTACACCTATCAGTGAGGAGACATTACTCCTATCAGTGAGGAGACATTACTCCTATCAGTGAGGACACATTACACCTATCAGTGAGGACACATTACTCCTATCAGTGAGGAGACATTACACCTATCAGTGAGGAGACATTACACCTATCAGTGAGGACACATTACTCCTATCAGTGAGGACACATTACACCTATCAGTGAGGAGACATTACACCTATCAGTGAGGAGACATTACTCCTATCAGTGAGGAGACATTACTCCTATCAGTGAGGACACATTACTCCTATCAGTGAGGAGACATTACACCTATCAGTGAGGAGACATTACTCCTATCAGTGAGGACACATTACTCCTATCAGTGAGGGCACATTACACCTATCAGTGAGGACACATTACTCCTATCAGTGAGGAGACATTACACCTATCAGTGAGGAGACATTACTCCTATCAGTGAGGAGACATTACTCCTATCAGTGAGGAGACATTACTCCTATCAGTGAGGAGACATTACTCCTATCAGTGAGGAGACATTACTCCTATCAGTGAGGAGACATTACTCCTATCAGTGAGGAGACATTACTCCTATCAGTGAGGAGACATTACACCTATCAGTGATTACACATTACACCTATCAGTGAGGAGACATTACTCCTATCAGTGAGGAGACATTACACCTATCAGTGAGGAGACATTACACCTATCAGTGAGGAGACATTACACCTATCAGTGATTACACATTACACCTATCAGTGAGGAGACATTACTCCTATCAGTGAGGAGACATTACTCCTATCAGTGAGGAGACATTACTCCTATCAGTGAGGAGACATTACACCTATCAGTGATTACACATTACACCTATCAGTGAGGAGACATTACTCCTATCAGTGAGGAGACATTACACCTATCAGTGAGGAGACATTACACCTATCAGTGAGGAGACATTACACCTATCAGTGAGGACACATTACACCTATCAGTGATTACACATTACACCTATCAGTGAGGACACATTACACCTATCAGTGAGGAGACATTACACCTATCAGTGAGGAGACATTACACCTATCAGTGAGGAGACATTACACCTATCAGTGAGGGCACATTACACCTATCAGTGAGGAGACATTACTCCTATCAGTGAGGAGACATTACTCCTATCAGTGAGGAGACATTACTCCTATCAGTGAGGACACATTACTCCTATCAGTGAGGGCACATTACTCCTATCAGTGAGGACACATTACTCCTATCAGTGAGGAGACATTACACCTATCAGTGAGGAGACATTACTCCTATCAGTGAGGAGACATTACTCCTATCAGTGAGGACACATTACTCCTATCAGTGAGGAGACATTACTCCTATCAGTGAGGGCACATTACTCCTATCAGTGAGGACACATTACTCCTATCAGTGAGGACACATTACTCCTATCAGTGAGGAGACATTACACCTATCAGTGAGGAGACATTACTCCTATCAGTGAGGAGACATTACTCCTATCAGTGAGGACACATTACTCCTATCAGTGAGGAGACATTACTCCTATCAGTGAGGACACATTACTCCTATCAGTGAGGGCACATTACTCCTATCAGTGAGGAGACATTACTCCTATCAGTGAGGAGACATTACTCCTATCAGTGAGGAGACATTACACCTATCAGTGAGGAGACATTACTCCTATCAGTGAGGAGACATTACACCTATCAGTGAGGAGACATTACACCTATCAGTGAGGAGACATTACTCCTATCAGTGAGGAGACATTACACCTATCAGTGAGGACACATTACTCCTATCAGTGAGGAGACATTACTCCTATCAGTGAGGAGACATTACTCCTATCAGTGAGGGCACATTACACCTATCAGTGAGGAGACATTACTCCTATCAGTGAGGACACATTACACCTATCAGTGAGGGCACATTACTCCTATCAGTGAGGACACATTACACCTATCAGTGAGGACACATTACTCCTATCAGTGAGGAGACATTACACCTATCAGTGAGGAGACATTACACCTATCAGTGAGGAGACATTACTCCTATCAGTGAGGAGACATTACACCTATCAGTGAGGAGACATTACTCCTATCAGTGAGGAGACATTACTCCTATCAGTGAGGGCACATTACACCTATCAGTGAGGAGACATTACTCCTATCAGTGAGGAGACATTACACCTATCAGTGAGGAGACATTACACCTATCAGTGAGGAGACATTACACCTATCAGTGAGGAGACATTACTCCTATCAGTGAGGAGACATTACACCTATCAGTGAGGAGACATTACACCTATCAGTGAGGGCACATTACACCTATCAGTGAGGGCACATTACACCTATCAGTGAGGAGACATTACTCCTATCAGTGAGGACACATTACACCTATCAGTGAGGGCACATTACTCCTATCAGTGAGGACACATTACACCTATCAGTGAGGACACATTACTCCTATCAGTGAGGAGACATTACACCTATCAGTGAGGGCACATTACACCTATCAGTGAGGAGACATTACTCCTATCAGTGAGGAGACATTACTCCTATCAGTGAGGGCACATTACACCTATCAGTGAGGAGACATTACTCCTATCAGTGAGGAGACATTACACCTATCAGTGAGGAGACATTACACCTATCAGTGAGGAGACATTACTCCTATCAGTGAGGAGACATTACACCTATCAGTGAGGGCACATTACACCTATCAGTGAGGAGACATTACTCCTATCAGTGAGGACACATTACACCTATCAGTGAGGGCACATTACTCCTATCAGTGAGGACACATTACACCTATCAGTGAGGACACATTACTCCTATCAGTGAGGACACATTACACCTATCAGTGAGGACACATTACTCCTATCAGTGAGGAGACATTACACCTATCAGTGAGGAGACATTACTCCTATCAGTGAGGAGACATTACTCCTATCAGTGAGGACACATTACACCTATCAGTGAGGAGACATTACTCCTATCAGTGAGGACACATTACACCTATCAGTGAGGACACATTACACCTATCAGTGAGGAGACATTACACCTATCAGTGAGGGCACATTACTCCTATCAGTGAGGACACATTACACCTATCAGTGAGGACACATTACTCCTATCAGTGAGGACACATTACACCTATCAGTGAGGACACATTACACCTATCAGTGAGGACACATTACACCTATCAGTGAGGACACATTACTCCTATCAGTGAGGACACATTACACCTATCAGTGAGGACACATTACTCCTATCAGTGAGGACACATTACACCTATCAGTGAGGAGACATTACACCTATCAGTGAGGGCACATTACTCCTATCAGTGAGGACACATTACACCTATCAGTGAGGACACATTACTCCTATCAGTGAGGGCACATTACTCCTATCAGTGAGGGCACATTACTCCTATCAGTGAGGGCACATTACTCCTATCAGTGAGGAGACATTACACCTATCAGTGAGGAGACATTACACCTATCAGTGAGGACACATTACTCCTATCAGTGAGGAGACATTACACCTATCAGTGAGGAGACATTACACCTATCAGTGAGGACACATTACACCTATCAGTGAGGGCACATTACACCTATCAGTGAGGAGACATTACACCTATCAGTGAGGAGACATTACACCTATCAGTGAGGAGACATTACTCCTATCAGTGAGGAGACATTACTCCTATCAGTGAGGAGACATTACACCTATCAGTGAGGAGACATTACTCCTATCAGTGAGGAGACATTACACCTATCAGTGAGGAGACATTACACCTATCAGTGAGGAGACATTACTCCTATCAGTGAGGAGACATTACACCTATCAGTGAGGAGACATTACACCTATCAGTGAGGAGACATTACACCTATCAGTGAGGAGACATTACTCCTATCAGTGAGGACACATTACTCCTATCAGTGAGGAGACATTACTCCTATCAGTGAGGAGACATTACACCTATCAGTGAGGACACATTACACCTATCAGTGAGGACACATTACACCTATCAGTGAGGACACATTACTCCTATCAGTGAGGACACATTACTCCTATCAGTGAGGACACATTACTCCTATCAGTGAGGAGACATTACTCCTATCAGTGAGGAGACATTACTCCTATCAGTGAGGAGACATTACACCTATCAGTGAGGACACATTACTCCTATCAGTGAGGACACATTACTCCTATCAGTGAGGAGACATTACTCCTATCAGTGAGGAGACATTACACCTATCAGTGAGGACACATTACACCTATCAGTGAGGACACATTACTCCTATCAGTGAGGAGACATTACACCTATCAGTGAGGACACATTACACCTATCAGTGAGGACACATTACACCTATCAGTGAGGAGACATTACACCTATCAGTGAGGACACATTACACCTATCAGTGAGGAGACATTACTCCTATCAGTGAGGACACATTACACCTATCAGTGAGGAGACATTACACCTATCAGTGAGGACACATTACTCCTATCAGTGAGGACACATTACTCCTATCAGTGAGGACACATTACACCTATCAGTGAGGACACATTACACCTATCAGTGAGGAGACATTACACCTATCAGTGAGGGCACATTACACCTATCAGTGAGGAGACATTACTCCTATCAGTGAGGACACATTACACCTATCAGTGAGGACACATTACTCCTATCAGTGAGGACACATTACACCTATCAGTGAGGACACATTACTCCTATCAGTGAGGACACATTACACCTATCAGTGAGGAGACATTACTCCTATCAGTGAGGACACATTACTCCTATCAGTGAGGAGACATTACACCTATCAGTGAGGAGACATTACACCTATCAGTGAGGACACATTACTCCTATCAGTGAGGACACATTACACCTATCAGTGAGGAGACATTACACCTATCAGTGAGGACACATTACTCCTATCAGTGAGGACACATTACACCTATCAGTGAGGGCACATTACACCTATCAGTGAGGAGACATTACACCTATCAGTGAGGAGACATTACTCCTATCAGTGAGGACACATTACACCTATCAGTGAGGAGACATTACACCTATCAGTGAGGACACATTACACCTATCAGTGAGGACACATTACTCCTATCAGTGAGGACACATTACACCTATCAGTGAGGACACATTACTCCTATCAGTGAGGACACATTACTCCTATCAGTGAGGACACATTACTCCTATCAGTGAGGAGACATTACTCCTATCAGTGAGGAGACATTACTCCTATCAGTGAGGAGACATTACTCCTATCAGTGAGGACACATTACTCCTATCAGTGAGGAGACATTACACCTATCAGTGAGGAGACATTACACCTATCAGTGAGGACACATTACACCTATCAGTGAGGACACATTACACCTATCAGTGAGGAGACATTACTCCTATCAGTGAGGAGACATTACACCTATCAGTGAGGAGACATTACACCTATCAGTGAGGACACATTACACCTATCAGTGAGGAGACATTACACCTATCAGTGAGGACACATTACACCTATCAGTGAGGGCACATTACACCTATCAGTGAGGAGACATTACACCTATCAGTGAGGACACATTACACCTATCAGTGAGGAGACATTACTCCTATCAGTGAGGACACATTACTCCTATCAGTGAGGACACATTACACCTATCAGTGAGGACACATTACACCTATCAGTGAGGAGACATTACTCCTATCAGTGAGGAGACATTACTCCTATCAGTGAGGAGACATTACACCTATCAGTGAGGACACATTACACCTATCAGTGAGGACACATTACACCTATCAGTGAGGACACATTACACCTATCAGTGAGGAGACATTACTCCTATCAGTGAGGAGACATTACTCCTATCAGTGAGGAGACATTACTCCTATCAGTGAGGAGACATTACTCCTATCAGTGAGGTCACATTACACCTATCAGTGAGGAGACATTACTCCTATCAGTGAGGAGACATTACACCTATCAGTGAGGAGACATTACTCCTATCAGTGAGGAGACATTACTCCTATCAGTGAGGAGACATTACTCCTATCAGTGAGGAGACATTACACCTATCAGTGAGGAGACATTACTCCTATCAGTGAGGAGACATTACTCCTATCAGTGAGGAGACATTACTCCTATCAGTGAGGAGACATTACTCCTATCAGTGAGGAGACATTACTCCTATCAGTGAGGAGACATTACACCTATCAGTGAGGAGACATTACACCTATCAGTGAGGAGACATTACACCTATCAGTGAGGGCACATTACACCTATCAGTGAGGAGACATTACACCTATCAGTGAGGAGACATTACACCTATCAGTGAGGAGACATTACACCTATCAGTGAGGAGACATTACTCCTATCAGTGAGGAGACATTACACCTATCAGTGAGGGCACATTACATATATCAGTGAGGAGACATTACACCTATCAGTGAGGAGACATTACTCCTATCAGTGAGGGCACATTACACCTATCAGTGAGGAGACATTACACCTATCAGTGAGGAGACATTACTCCTATCAGTGAGGAGACATTACACCTATCAGTGAGGGCACATTACACCTATCAGTGAGGGCACATTACACCTATCAGTGAGGAGACATTACACCTATCAGTGAGGACACATTACTCCTATCAGTGAGGAGACATTACACCTATCAGTGAGGAGACATTACACCTATCAGTGAGGGCACATTACACCTATCAGTGAGGAGACATTACACCTATCAGTGAGGAGACATTACTCCTATCAGTGAGGAGACATTACACCTATCAGTGAGGGCACATTACACCTATCAGTGAGGGCACATTACACCTATCAGTGAGGAGACATTACACCTATCAGTGAGGAGACATTACTCCTATCAGTGAGGAGACATTACACCTATCAGTGAGGGCACATTACACCTATCAGTGAGGAGACATTACTCCTATCAGTGAGGACATATTACACCTATCAGTGAGGAGACATTACACCTATCAGCGAGGGCACATTACACCTATCAGTGAGGAGACATTACACCTATCAGTGAGGAGACATTACTCCTATCAGTGAGGAGACATTACACCTATCAGTGAGGGCACATTACACCTATCAGTGAGGAGACATTACACCTATCAGTGAGGAGACATTACACCTATCAGTGAGGGCACATTACACCTATCAGTGAGGACACATTACTCCTATCAGTGAGGAGACATTACACCTATCAGTGAGGGCACATTACACCTATCAGTGAGGAGACATTACACCTATCAGTGAGGAGACATTACTCCTATCAGTGAGGAGACATTACTCCTATCAGTGAGGAGACATTACTCCTATCAGTGAGGAGACATTACACCTATCAGTGAGGGCACATTACACCTATCAGTGAGGAGACATTACACCTATCAGTGAGGAGACATTACTCCTATCAGTGAGGACACATTACACCTATCAGTGAGGAGACATTACACCTATCAGTGAGGGCACATTACACCTATCAGTGAGGACACATTACTCCTATCAGTGAGGAGACATTACTCCTATCAGTGAGGAGACATTACACCTATCAGTGAGGAGACATTACTCCTATCAGTGAGGAGACATTACACCTATCAGTGAGGGCACATTACACCTATCAGTGAGGAGACATTACTCCTATCAGTGAGGACATATTACACCTATCAGCGAGGAGACATTACACCTATCAGCGAGGGCACATTACACCTATCAGTGAGGAGACATTACACCTATCAGTGAGGAGACATTACTCCTATCAGTGAGGAGACATTACTCCTATCAGTGAGGAGACATTACTCCTATCAGTGAGGGCACATTACACCTATCAGTGAGGAGACATTACACCTATCAGTGAGGAGACATTACACCTATCAGTGAGGGCACATTACACCTATCAGTGAGGGCACATTACACCTATCAGTGAGGAGACATTACTCCTATCAGTGAGGAGACATTACTCCTATCAGTGAGGAGACATTACACCTATCAGTGAGGAGACATTACTCCTATCAGTGAGGAGACATTACTCCTATCAGTGAGGAGACATTACACCTATCAGTGAGGAGACATTACTCCTATCAGTGAGGAGACATTACACCTATCAGTGAGGGCACATTACATATATCAGTGAGGGCACATTACACCTATCAGTGAGGAGACATTACTCCTATCAGTGAGGACATATTACACCTATCAGTGAGGAGACATTACACCTATCAGCGAGGGCACATTACACCTATCAGTGAGGAGACATTACACCTATCAGTGAGGAGACATTACTCCTATCAGTGAGGAGACATTACTCCTATCAGTGAGGAGACATTACTCCTATCAGTGAGGAGACATTACACCTATCAGTGAGGGCACATTACACCTATCAGTGAGGAGACATTACTCCTATCAGTGAGGACACATTACACCTATCAGTGAGGAGACATTACTCCTATCAGTGAGGAGACATTACACCTATCAGTGAGGGCACATTACACCTATCAGTGAGGAGACATTACACCTATCAGTGAGGAGACATTACTCCTATCAGTGAGGAGACATTACTCCTATCAGTGAGGACATATTACACCTATCAGTGAGGACACATTACACCTATCAGTGAGGAGACATTACACCTATCAGTGAGGAGACATTACTCCTATCAGCGAGGGCACATTACACCTATCAGTGAGGAGACATTACACCTATCAGTGAGGAGACATTACTCCTATCAGTGAGGAGACATTACACCTATCAGTGAGGGCACATTACACCTATCAGTGAGGAGACATTACACCTATCAGTGAGGAGACATTACACCTATCAGTGAGGGCACATTACACCTATCAGTGAGGACACATTACTCCTATCAGTGAGGAGACATTACACCTATCAGTGAGGGCACATTACACCTATCAGTGAGGAGACATTACACCTATCAGTGAGGAGACATTACTCCTATCAGTGAGGAGACATTACTCCTATCAGTGAGGAGACATTACACCTATCAGTGAGGAGACATTACTCCTATCAGTGAGGAGACATTACACCTATCAGTGAGGGCACATTACACCTATCAGTGAGGAGACATTACACCTATCAGTGAGGACACATTACTCCTATCAGTGAGGAGACATTACACCTATCAGTGAGGGCACATTACACCTATCAGTGAGGAGACATTACACCTATCAGTGAGGAGACATTACTCCTATCAGTGAGGACACATTACACCTATCAGTGAGGAGACATTACACCTATCAGTGAGGGCACATTACACCTATCAGTGAGGACACATTACTCCTATCAGTGAGGAGACATTACTCCTATCAGTGAGGAGACATTACACCTATCAGTGAGGAGACATTACTCCTATCAGTGAGGAGACATTACACCTATCAGTGAGGGCACATTACACCTATCAGTGAGGAGACATTACTCCTATCAGTGAGGACATATTACACCTATCAGCGAGGAGACATTACACCTATCAGCGAGGGCACATTACACCTATCAGTGAGGAGACATTACACCTATCAGTGAGGAGACATTACTCCTATCAGTGAGGAGACATTACTCCTATCAGTGAGGAGACATTACTCCTATCAGTGAGGGCACATTACACCTATCAGTGAGGAGACATTACACCTATCAGTGAGGAGACATTACACCTATCAGTGAGGGCACATTACACCTATCAGTGAGGGCACATTACACCTATCAGTGAGGAGACATTACTCCTATCAGTGAGGAGACATTACTCCTATCAGTGAGGAGACATTACACCTATCAGTGAGGAGACATTACTCCTATCAGTGAGGAGACATTACTCCTATCAGTGAGGAGACATTACACCTATCAGTGAGGAGACATTACTCCTATCAGTGAGGAGACATTACACCTATCAGTGAGGAGACATTACACCTATCAGCGAGGGCACATTACACCTATCAGTGAGGAGACATTACACCTATCAGTGAGGAGACATTACTCCTATCAGTGAGGAGACATTACTCCTATCAGTGAGGAGACATTACTCCTATCAGTGAGGAGACATTACACCTATCAGTGAGGGCACATTACACCTATCAGTGAGGAGACATTACTCCTATCAGTGAGGACACATTACACCTATCAGTGAGGAGACATTACTCCTATCAGTGAGGAGACATTACACCTATCAGTGAGGGCACATTACACCTATCAGTGAGGAGACATTACACCTATCAGTGAGGAGACATTACTCCTATCAGTGAGGAGACATTACTCCTATCAGTGAGGACACATTACACCTATCAGTGAGGACACATTACACCTATCAGTGAGGAGACATTACACCTATCAGTGAGGAGACATTACACCTATCAGTGAGGAGACATTACACCTATCAGTGAGGGCACATTACATATATCAGTGAGGAGACATTACACCTATCAGTGAGGGCACATTACTCCTATCAGTGAGGAGACATTACTCCTATCAGTGAGGAGACATTACTCCTATCAGTGAGGACACATTACTCCTATCAGTGAGGACATATTACACCTATCAGTGAGGACATATTACACCTATCAGTGAGGGCACATTACACCTATCAGTGAGGAGACATTACACCTATCAGTGAGGAGACATTACTCCTATCAGTGAGGAGACATTACACCTATCAGTGAGGGCACATTACATATATCAGTGAGGAGACATTACACCTATCAGTGAGGGCACATTACACCTATCAGTGAGGACATATTACACCTATCAGTGAGGAGACATTACACCTATCAGCGAGGGCACATTACATCTATCAGTGAGGACACATTACACCTATCAGTGAGGGCACATTTCTTCTAAGGTGCCCTCACTGATAGATGTAATGTCTCCTCACTGATAGGTGTAATGTCTCCTCACTGATAGGAGTAATGTCTCCTCACTGATAGGTGTAATATGTCCTCACTGATAGGAGTAATGTCTCCTCACTGATAGGAGTAATGTCTCCTCACTGATAGGAGTAATGTCTCCTCACTGATAGGAGTAATGTCTCCTCACTGATAGGAGTAATGTGTCCTCACTGATAGGAGTAATATCTCCTCACTGATAGGAGTAATGTCTCCTCACTGATAGGAGTAATGTCTCCTCACTGATAGGTGTAATGTGCCCTCACTGATAGGTGTAATGTCTCCTCACTGATAGGAGTAATGTCTCCTCACTGATAGGTGTAATATGTCCTCACTGATAGGAGTAATGTCTCCTCACTGATAGGTGTAATGTCTCCTCACTGATGGGTGTAATGTGCCCTCACTGATAGGTGTAATGTCTCCTCACTGATAGGTGTAATGTGCCCTCGCTGATAGGTGTAATGTCTCCTCACTGATAGGTGTAATGTCTCCTCACTGATAGGTGTAATGTCTCCTCACTGATAGGTGTAATGTGCCCTCACTGATAGGAGTAATGTGTCCTCACTGATAGGTGTAATGTGCCCTCACTGATAGGTGTAATGTGTCCTCACTGATAGGTGTAATTTCTCCTCACTGATAGGTGTAATGTCTCCTCACTGATAGGTGTAATGTGCCCTCACTGATAGGTGTAATGTCTCCTCACTGATAGGTGTAATGTCTCCTCACTGATAGGAGTAATGTCTCCTCACTGATAGGAGTAATGTCTCCTCACTGATAGGTGTAATGTGCCCTCACTGATAGGAGTAATGTGTCCTCACTGATAGGTGTAATGTGCCCTCACTATCAGTGAGGGCACATTACACCTATCAGTGAGGAGACATTACTCCTATCAGTGAGGAGACATTACACCTATCAGTGAGGGCACATTACACCTATCAGTGAGGAGACATTACACCTATCAGTGAGGAGACATTACACCTATCAGTGAGGAGACATTACACCTATCAGTGAGGAGAAATTACACCTATCAGTGAGGACACAATACTCCTATCAGTGAGGACACAATACTCCTTTCAGTGAGGACACATTACACCTATCAGTGAGGGCACATTACACCTATCAGTGAGGGCACATTACACCTATCAGTGAGGGCACCTTAGAAGAAATGTGCCCTCACTGATAGGTGTAATGTGTCCTCACTGATAGGAGTAATGTGTAATCACTGATAGGTGTAATGTCTCCTGGCTGATAGGTGTAATGTCTCCTCACTGATAGGTGTAATGTCTCCTCACTGATAGGTGTAATGTGTCCTCGCTGATAGGTGTAATGTCTCCTCGCTGATAGGTGTAATGTCTCCTCGCTGATAGGTGTAATGTCTCCTCGCTGATAGGTGTAATGTGCCCTCACTGATAGGTGTAATGTGCCCTCACTGATAGGTGTAATGTCTCCTCGCTGATAGGTGTAATGTGCCCTCGCTGATAGGTGTAATGTGCCCTCGCTGATAGGTGTAATGTCTCCTCACTGATAGGTGTAATATGTCCTCACTGATAGGTGTAATGTCTCCTCACTGATAGGTGTAATGTGCCCTCACTGATAGGTGTAATGTGTCCTCACTGATAGGTGTAATGTGTCCTCACTGATAGGTGTAATGTGTCCTCACTGATAGGAGTAATGTCTCCTCACTGATAGGAGTAATGTCTCCTCACTGATAGGAGTAATATCTCCTCACTGATAGGAGTAATGTCTCCTCACTGATAGGTGTAATGTGCCCTCACTGATAGGTGTAATGTCTCCTCACTGATAGGTGTAATATGTCCTCACTGATAGGAGTAATGTCTCCTCACTGATAGGTGTAATGTCTCCTCACTGATGGGTGTAATGTGCCCTCACTGATAGGTGTAATGTCTCCTCACTGATAGGTGTAATGTGTCCTCACATCAGTGAGGAGACATTACACCTATCAGTGAGGAGACATTACACCTATCAGTGAGGAGACATTACACCTATCAGTGAGGAGACATTACACCTATCAGTGAGGAGACATTACACCTATCAGTGAGGAGACATTACACCTATCAGCGAGGGCACATTACACCTATCAGTGAGGAGACATTACACCTATCAGTGAGGGCACATTACACCCATCAGTGAGGAGACATTACACCTATCAGTGAGGAGACATTACTCCTATCAGTGAGGACATATTACACCTATCAGTGAGGAGACATTACACCTATCAGTGAGGGCACATTACACCTATCAGTGAGGAGACATTACTCCTATCAGTGAGGAGATATTACTCCTATCAGTGAGGAGACATTACTCCTATCAGTGAGGAGACATTACTCCTATCAGTGAGGACACATTACACCTATCAGTGAGGACACATTACACCTATCAGTGAGGGCACATTACACCTATCAGTGAGGAGACATTACACCTATCAGTGAGGACATATTACACCTATCAGTGAGGAGACATTACACCTATCAGCGAGGGCACATTACACCTATCAGCGAGGGCACATTACACCTATCAGCGAGGAGACATTACACCTATCAGTGAGGGCACATTACACCTATCAGTGAGGGCACATTACACCTATCAGCGAGGAGACATTACACCTATCAGCGAGGAGACATTACACCTATCAGCGAGGAGACATTACACCTATCAGCGAGGACACATTACACCTATCAGTGAGGAGACATTACACCTATCAGTGAGGAGACATTACACCTATCAGCCAGGAGACATTACACCTATCAGTGATTACACATTACTCCTATCAGTGAGGACACATTACACCTATCAGTGAGGGCACATTTCTTCTAAGGTGCCCTCACTGATAGGTGTAATGTGCCCTCACTGATAGGTGTAATGTGCCCTCACTGATAGGAGTAATGTGCCCTCACTGATAGGTGTAATGTGCCCTCACTGATAGGAGTAACGTGTCCTCACTGATATCAGTGAGGGCACATTACACTTATCAGTGAGGGCACATTACACGTATCAGTGAGGGCACATTACTCCTATCAGTGAGGACACAATACTCCTATCAGTGAGGGCACATTACTCCTATCAGTGAGGGCACATTACTCCTATCAGTGAGGACACAATACTCCTTTCAGTGAGGACACATTACACCTATCAGTGAGGACACATTACACCTTTCAGTGAGGACACATTACTCCTATCAGTGAGGAGACATTACTCCTATCAGTGAGGAGACATTACTCCTATCAGTGAGGACATATTACACCTATCAGTGAGGAGACATTACACCTATCAGTGAGGACACATTACACCTATCAGTGAGGAGACATTACACCGATCAGTGAGGACACATTACACCTATCAGTGAGGACACATTACACCTATCAGTGAGGGCACATTACACCTATCAGTGAGGAGACCTTACACCTTTCAGTGAGGACACATTACACCTATCAGTGAGGAGACATTACACCTATCAGTGAGGACACATTACTCCTATCAGTGAGGACACATTACTCCTATCAGTGAGGACACATTACTCCTATCAGTGAGGAGACATTACACCTATCAGTGAGGAGACATTACACCTATCAGTGAGGAGACATTACTCCTATCAGTGAGGAGACATTACACCTATCAGTGAGGACACATTACACCTATCAGTGAGGAGACATTACACCTATCAGTGAGGACACATTACACCTATCAGTGAGGACACATTACACCTATCAGTGAGGGCACATTACACCTATCAGTGAGGAGACCTTACACCTTTCAGTGAGGACACATTACTCCTATCAGTGAGGAGACATTACACCTATCAGTGAGGAGACATTACACCTATCAGTGAGGAGACATTACACCTATCAGTGAGGAGACATTACACCTTTCAGTGAGGACACATTACTCCTATCAGTGAGGAGACATTACTCCTATCAGTGAGGAGACATTACTCCTATCAGTGAGGAGACATTACACCTATCAGTGAGGAGACATTACACCTATCAGTGAGGAGACATTACACCTATCAGTGAGGGCACATTACACCTATCAGTGAGGAGACATTACTCCTATCAGTGAGGAGACATTACTCCTATCAGTGAGGAGACATTACTCCTATCAGTGAGGAGACATTACTCCTATCAGTGAGGACACATTACTCCTATCAGTGAGGAGACATTACACCTATCAGTGAGGAGACATTACACCTATCAGTGAGGAGACATTACCCCTATCAGTGAGGGCACATTACTCCTATCAGTGAGGACACATTACACCTATCAGTGAGGACACATTACTCCTATCAGTGAGGACACATTACTCCTATCAGTGAGGACACATTACTCCTATCAGTGAGGACACATTACACCTATCAGTGAGGAGACATTACACCTATCAGTGAGGACACATTACACCTATCAGTGAGGAGACATTACACCTATCAGTGAGGACACATTACACCTATCAGTGAGGACACATTACACCTATCAGTGAGGACACATTACACCTATCAGTGAGGGCACATTACACCTATCAGTGAGGAGACATTACTCCTATCAGTGAGGGCACATTTCACCTATCAGTGAGGAGTAGTGATGAGCGAGTATGCTTGTTACTACTCGGTACTCGCACGAGTATCACTGTACTCGGGCTACTCGGCGGGTACCGAGTAATTTTGCAATACTCGTGCTTTACTCGTGGTCTTGATTTCTGCATGTTGGCGCTCTTTTGAGAGCCAGCCCTCATGCAGGGATTGGCTGGCAGACCACTGCAATGCCACAGCCCTGTTAGTTGTGGAATTGCAGTGATTGGCCGGCCTGCACAGCGTGACCGAGCCTTTATACCGGCCGGCGCGCTGTGCTCTGCACACAGCCATCTCATATTCCCTGCTTTCCACGCCCACAGGCGCCTATGATTGGTTGCAGTGAGACACGCCCCCACTCTGAGTGACAGGTGTCACACTGCACCCAATCACAGCAGCCGGTGGGCGTGTCTATACTGTGCAGTAAAATAAATAAATAAATAATTAAAAAAACCGGCGTGCGGTCCCCCCAATTTTAATACCAGCCAGATAAAGCCATACAGCTGAAGGCTGGTATTCTCAGGATGGGGAGCCCCACGTTATGGGGAGCCCCCCACCCTAACAATATCAGTCAGCAGCTGCCCAGAATTGCCGCATACATTATATGCGACAGTTCTGGGGCTGTACCCGGCTCTTCCCGATTTACCCTAGTGCGTTGGCAAATCGGGGTAATAAGGAGTTAATGGCAGCCCATAGCTGCCACTAAATCCTAGATTAATCATGTCAGGCGTCTCCCCGAGATACCTTCCATGATTAATCTGTAAATTACAGTTAAAAAACACACACACCCGAAAAATCCTTTATTAGAAATAAAAAACACTAACAAAGTCCCTCATTACCAATTTATTAACCCCGACAAACCCTCCATGTCCGGCGTACTCCACAGTCCTCCAGCGTCGCTTCCAGCTCTGCTGCATGGAAGTGACAGGAGCTGCAGAATACACCGCCGCTCCGGTCACCTCCACGCAGCTAATGAGATGAGTATAGCGATCAGCTGCTGTCAGTCAGGTAACTCCCGGCCACCGCTGGATGCAGCGGTGGCCGCGATTAACCTCAGTGACAGCTCAGCTGATCGCGCTACTCACCGCCGCTCCGGTCAGCTCTATGCACCAACTGAGGTGAGTATAGCGATCAGCTGCTGTCAGTCAGGTAACTCCCGGCCACCGCTGGATCCAGCGGTGGCCGCGATTAACCTCAGTGACAGCAGCTGATCGCGCTACTCACCTCAGTTGGTGCATAGAGCTGACCGGAGCGGCGGTGAGTAGCGCGATCAGCTGCTGTCACTGAGGTTAATCGCGGCCACCGCTGGATCCAGCGGTGGCCGGGAGTTACCTGACTGACAGCAGCTGATCGCTATACTCATCTCATTAGCTGCGTGGAGGTGACCGGAGCGGCGGTGTATTCTGCAGCTCCTGTCACTTCCATGCAGCAGAGCTGGACGCGACGCTGGAGGACTGTGGAGTACGCCGGACATGGAGGGTTTGTCGGGGTTAATAAATTGGTAATGAGGGACTTTGTTAGTGTTTTTTATTTCTAATAAAGGATTTTTCGGGTGTGTGTGTTTTTTAACTGTAATTTACAGATTAATCATGGAAGGAATCTCGGGGAGACGCCTGACATGATTAATCTAGGACTTATTGGCAGCTATGGGCTGCCATTAACTCCTTATTACCCCGATTTGCCAACGCACTAGGGTAAATCGGGAAGAGCCGGGTACAGCCCCAGAACTGTCGCATATAATGTATGCGGCAATTCTGGGCGGCTGCTGACTGATATTGTTAGGGTGGGGGGCTCCCCATAACGTGGAGCTCCCCATCCTGAGAATACCAGCCTTCAGCCGTATGGCTTTATCTGGCTGGTATTAAAATTGGGGGGACCACACGCCGTTTTTTTTAATTATTTAATTATTTATTTCACTGCACAGTATAGACACGCCCACCGGCTGCTGTGATTGGGTGCAGTGTGACACCTGTCACTCAGTGTGGGGGGCGTGTCTTGGGTATGTGCCCTTAACATTTCCGCCATGAAAATTCATTTTGGTGTCATTTTGGAAGGTTTTCAGGTGAGTCCGTAAAAATGGCGTAAAACTCGGACAAAATTGTTCAGAGCTGTGACTTTTGAGTGATAAATGCTTCAAGGGGTCTTCCCCATGCTGTTGCCATGTCATTTGAGCACTCTTCTGAGACTTTTGTGACATTTTTAGGGTTTCTACATGCTGCCGGGGGTCATTTCACAAAAATACTCGGGTCTCCCATAGGATAACATTGGGCTCGTTGCTTGGGCCGAGTACACGAGTATCTTGGGAGGCTCGGCCCGAGCTTCGAGCACCCGAGCTTTTTAGTACTCGCTCATCACTAGTGAGGAGACATTACTCCTATCAGTGAGGAGACATTACACCTATCAGTGAGGAGACATTACTCCTATCAGTGAGGGCACATTTCACCTATCAGTGAGGAGACATTACACCTTTCAGTGAGGACACATTACTCCTATCAGTGAGGGCACATTACTCCTATCAGTGAGGAGACATTACACCTATCAGTGAGGGCACATTACTCCTATCAGTGAGGAGACATTACTCCTATCAGTGAGGAGACATTACACCTATCAGTGAGGAGACATTACTCCTATCAGTGAGGACACATTACACCTATCAGTGAGGACACATTACACCTATCAGTGAGGAGACATTACTCCTATCAGTGAGGAGACATTACTCCTATCAGTGAGGAGACATTACACCTATCAGTGAGGACACATTACACCTATCAGTGAGGAGACATTACTCCTATCAGTGAGGAGACATTACTCCTATCAGTGAGGAGACATTACTCCTATCAGTGAGGACACATTACACCTATCAGTGAGGACACATTACACCTATCAGTGAGGAGACATTACTCCTATCAGTGAGGACACATTACACCTATCAGTGAGGACACATTACACCTATCAGTGAGGACACATTACACCTATCAGTGAGGAGACATTACTCCTATCAGTGAGGAGACATTACTCCTATCAGTGAGGACACATTACACCTATCAGTGAGGAGACATTACTCCTATCAGTGAGGAGACATTACTCCTATCAGTGAGGAGACATTACTCCTATCAGTGAGGAGACATTACACCTATCAGTGAGGAGACATTACACCTATCAGTGAGGACACGTTACACCTATCAGTGAGGAGACATTACTCCTATCAGTGAGGAGACATTACTCCTATCAGTGAGGAGACATTACTCCTATCAGTGAGGAGACATTACACCTATCAGTGAGGAGACATTACACCTATCAGTGAGGAGACATTACTCCTATCAGTGAGGAGACATTACTCCTATCAGTGAGGAGACATTACTCCTATCAGTGAGGAGACATTACACCTATCAGTGAGGAGACATTACACCTATCAGTGAGGACACGTTACACCTATCAGTGAGGAGACATTACTCCTATCAGTGAGGAGACATTACACCTATCAGTGAGGAGACATTACTCCTATCAGTGAGGAGACATTACACCTATCAGTGAGGAGACATTACTCCTATCAGTGAGGAGACATTACTCCTATCAGTGAGGAGACATTACTCCTATCAGTGAGGAGACATTACACCTATCAGTGAGGAGACATTACACCTATCAGTGAGGACACATTACACCTATCAGTGAGGAGACATTACACCTATCAGTGAGGACACATTACACCTATCAGTGAGGACACATTACTCCTATCAGTGAGGAGACATTACTCCTATCAGTGAGGAGACATTACTCCTATCAGTGAGGAGACATTACACCTATCAGTGAGGACACATTACACCTATCAGTGAGGACACATTACACCTATCAGTGAGGACACATTACACCTATCAGTGAGGACACATTACTCCTATCAGTGAGGAGACATTACACCTATCAGTGAGGACACATTACACCTATCAGTGAGGAGACATTACACCTATCAGTGAGGGCACATTACACCTATCAGTGAGGAGACATTACTCCTATCAGTGAGGAGACATTACACCTATCAGTGAGGAGACATTACACCTATCAGTGAGGAGACATTACACCTATCAGTGAGGACACATTACACCTATCAGTGAGGACACATTACACCTATCAGTGAGGAGACATTACACCTATCAGTGAGGGCACATTACACCTATCAGTGAGGAGACATTACACCTATCAGTGAGGAGACATTACACCTATCAGTGAGGGCACATTACACCTATCAGTGAGGAGACATTACACCTATCAGTGAGGAGACATTACACCTATCAGTGAGGAGACATTACACCTATCAGTGAGGGCACATTACACCTATCAGTGAGGAGACATTACACCTATCAGTGAGGGCACATTACACCTATCAGTGAGGAGACATTACACCTATCAGTGAGGAGACATTACTCCTATCAGTGAGGAGACATTACACCTATCAGTGAGGGCACATTACACCTATCAGTGAGGAGACATTACACCTATCAGTGAGGGCACATTACACCTATCAGTGAGGAGACATTACACCTATCAGTGAGGAGACATTACACCTATCAGTGAGGAGACATTACACCTATCAGTGAGGGCACATTACACCTATCAGTGAGGAGACATTACACCTATCAGTGAGGGCACATTACACCTATCAGTGAGGAGACATTACACCTATCAGTGAGGAGACATTACACCTATCAGTGAGGAGACATTACACCTATCAGTGAGGGCACATTACACCTATCAGTGAGGAGACATTACACCTATCAGTGAGGGCACATTACACCTATCAGTGAGGAGACATTACACCTATCAGTGAGGAGACATTACTCCTATCAGTGAGGAGACATTACACCTATCAGTGAGGGCACATTACACCTATCAGTGAGGAGACATTACACCTATCAGTGAGGGCACATTACTCCTATCAGTGAGGAGACATTACACCTATCAGTGAGGAGACATTACTCCTATCAGTGAGGAGACATTACTCCTATCAGTGAGGAGACATTACTCCTATCAGTGAGGAGACATTACACCTATCAGTGAGGAGACATTACACCTATCAGTGAGGTCACATTACACCTATCAGCGACCACATGTTGCATCTGTCAGCAGTGATTGAGACTAAATTTTGTTTGTTATTTTGCATTTCTTTTTTTTTTTCAGGGTGTTTTGTTTTTGTTTTTTTTAGTTTTTTTGTTTTGTTTTTTACAGTTTTAACTAGAGCTGATCGGACTCGAAAGAACGCCGTTACCGGCGGGACTCTGCTAAATTTAAAGAAACAAAAACAAAAAAAAACAAAAAACGATCCGCTCCGGAATCCGGTATCCATATAAGTCTATGGGGACCAGAATCTGGAGATTAAAAACATTGGTGCAATGGATAGTAGGGAGGAGCGCATGTGGTGTACTCCCTGAGGCTGTGTCATGGTGGCAAACTTCTTCCGTATCACGCTTTCCCCTCCGGAGCCGACAATTGAATATTCACTGCTTTGCCCGCCCACTGGCGCGTGTAATTGGTTGCAGTTAGATGCGCCCCCACCCTGAGTGGCAGCGTGTTAGCTGACTGCAACCAATCAGAGGTGCCAGAACGGCCGTTGGGCGGGGAAAGCAGCGCAAGTGTCTGTGGGTCAGTATGGTGGTAAAAAATAAATGAATAAACAAAACAATCGGCGCATTGTCCCCTGTATTCTGATACCAGCACAGATAAAGCCTAAGGCCATGTGCGCACATTGTGTTCTATTCCGCAGCGTGTAAGTCACTGCCTGTGCGTCTCAGAACGCAGACGAAAAAACTGCATTCTGAGACGCATTCGGCAGAACGCAACGTGCACACATTCCTGGAGAATTCATGCGTTCTGGATGCTTGCTCTGCCATAGACAGAATGGAAAAAGCATCCAGAACGCACATTTTTCACAGTACGCACCCACTCAGCTCTGCTGCATCCCCGTAGACTTGCAGCAGAGCTGAGTGGTACCGCATTGTCAAAAAGAGCATGGCTGGCTGTGACACAGTGCCGCGCGATCAGTATGAACTCGGATGAACTTCACCCGACTTCATTGTGATTGCGCGGCTCTGTGCGTGTGCTGCGTTTTGATTTGCGGTCACATGTGAAGGACTCACCTGTGATCGCAAATCCCCTGAGTGACTGCAGTGAGCCACGCGATCAGCAGTGCTTTCACTCAGGTTACTCGCGGCCACAGCTGCAGTCCTCCACCTGAGAGCGGTGGCCGCGAGTAACCTCAGTGACAGCACAGCTGATCGCGTGACTCACTTCAGTTGCTGCATGGAGCTCACAGGAGCGGCGGTGTTCTATGTCAGCTTCCGATGTAGCAGAGCTGAAAGCATCGTGGGACCTTGCGTGGATTACGTCGGACCTGGAGTTGTTTTTGAGGGGTTAATAAAGTGGTGAAAGAGGGTGTTTTTTTGGCTTTCATTCCAAATAAAGGATTTTTTGGATGTGTGTTTATTTACTTTAACTTGCAGGTTAATTATGGAAGGTATCTCGGGGAAACGCCTGCCATGCTTAACATAGGACTTAGTGGCAGCTATGGGCTGCTGCCATTAACTCCTTATTACCCCATTTGCCACCGCACCAGGGCAATTCGGGATGAGCCGGGTAAAGTCCCGGGACTGTCGCATTTAATGGATGCGGCAATTTCGGGCGGCTGCTGACTGATATTGTTAGGCTGGGGGGCTCCCCATAACGTGGAGCTCCCCATCCTGAGAATACCAGCCTTCAACCGTGTGGCTTTACCCTGGCTGGTATACAAATTGGGGGGACCGCACGTTGTATTTTTTTCAATTATTATTTTTTTTTTTACAGCTCGATATAGACACGCCCACCGGCGGCTGTGATTGGTTGTAGTGAGACAGCTGTCACTCAGCGTGGGGGCGTGTCTGACTGCAACCAATTATAGGCGCCGGTGGGCGGGGGAAGCAGGGAATACGTGATGGATTAATGAGCGGCCGGCATTTTCAAAAGCCGCCACAGTGTGAACACCGTGCAGCGCCGCGCCGGTGATCGTGGATCGGTGAGTATGAGAGAGGGGGAGAGGGATAGACCAACATGAACAGAGAGAGACAGAGACAGAGAGACCGACAGAGATGGAGAGAGAGAGAGAGACCGATAGAGAGAGAGAGACAAAAGACCTGCCTTTGTTATGTTAAAAAAAACATGCGGATAGCAACAATAATGCAGTGCAAACGCACTTCTTCACATTTTGGCAGTGTTTTTCTACAACTCATTGATTTCAATGGGTGTAGAACGCTGCCAAAATGGCAAAAATAATTGACATGCTGCTTCTTCAGATGCAGAGATTTTGACAAATTTTACGCAACTAAAACGCTGTGTTTTTAAAAGCATAGTGGCACAAGAAAGCCCTATTTCCCATAGACTTTGCTTGGAAATTAAAACGCATGCATTTTTGCATTAAAATGCTGCAGTTCAAAATACTGCGGAAACGCAAGAAAAAACGTAACGTGCGCACACAGCCTTAGAGAAACTGCACTATATAGAGAGAAGGGCTGCACACCAGTGACTGTACAGTAAGGGGTGTGGATATTGTGCAACCGCACACTAAACATAAAATATAACTTTTAATGGAGCTCATTTAAAACGAGTAAACCTCATAAAAATGTGAGTATAAAATGAGAATACCCAAAGCAGTGGTCACCAAGGTCAAATGGACCCTGGTTTGGGTACAGCGCACAAAACACCACATAATAGGCTTATACTAAAGCTCCAGAAGCAAGGACTAGGGGAAACTATATGCAACTGGGTAAGGAATTGGCTAAAAGATAGGAAACAAAGAGTAGTCATAAATGGTACATTCTCTAAATGGGCTATAGTCAGCAGTGGGGTGCCGCAGGGATCTGTGCTAGGACCAATTCTTTTTAATCTCTTTATTAATGACCTTGTGGATGGGATTGATAGTAAAGTGTCAGTCTTTGCTGATGACACCAAACTATGTGGGATATTAAAAACTGACCTTGATAGTATAATATTACAAAAAGATCTGGATAAGATGTCAGAATGGGCAGATACTTGGCAAATGAGATTTAATGTTGATAAATGTAAAGTAATGCACCTAGGACAGAGTAATCATATAACTGCGTATACATTAAATGGAAATAAACTCGGGACTACAGAACAGGAGAAGGACTTGGGTATCCTCATTACAAATAAGCTGAGCAGCAGCACTCAATGTCAAGCAGCAGCTGCAAAAGCAAACAAGATGCTAGGGTGTATAAAAAGAGAGATTAGATCCCGTGATCCCAACGTATTGTTACCTCTCTATAAATCACTTGTAAGGCCACATCTGGAATATGGGATCCAGTTTTGGACTCCACATTTTAAAAAGGACATTCAGAAGTTAGAGTCAGTTCAAAGGCAGCAACTAGACTACTACAAGGAATGGAGACTGCCCGTATGATGAGTAATGGAGGCCTCCCATATGATGACAGGTTGAAAAAGTTAGAAATGTTTAGCTTAGAAAAAAGACGTCTCAGAGGAGATCTCATTTATATGTATAAATATATGTGTGGTCAATATAAAGGACTGGCACATGACTTATTTCTTCCGAAGACAATACTAAGGACCAGGGGGCACTCACTGCGAGTGGAGGAAAAGCGATTCCGACAGCTAAATAGGAAAGGGTTCTTTACAGTTAGAGCGGTCAGACTGTGGAATGCGACCACAAGAGGTAGTAATGGCAGATACTATAACAGCTTTATATCAGGGCTGGATGATTTCCTCACTACACACAACATTGTTGGTTATAAATGACTTAGTGACCAAATGTAGAACTGGTGGAGGAAGGGGGAACTAGATGGACTGGGGGCTTTTTTCAACCTTAGTAACTATGTAACACTATCTAGACTGGGTCACTATTATTTCACCTCAGTACTATATTAGAGGCCACATGTACAGGAAACCGCCCTCCACTCTGGACCTCCAATATTATCTAATAGATAATCTATCCCGAAATAGAGGAAAGTAAAAAATAAAACCTGGCGAGCGCAGAAAAATAGCAGAGACAGGAGTAAGGGACCGCACCCAAGAGAAATGAGACTATACAAATATATATTTACCTCTGCGGCCGCTCGTCTGTTATACTGACCACAAAAGACGAGAAGAAAAAAGAAGCTTCAGGAATAAACAACAACTGCAGAGGGCGGATTATAGAGAAAATAATTCATATTAATAAAAATAGGTAAAACCATAAATTTCCGTCCCTTGTGGGACCGGTCACCGCACCATCGATGGTCCGGCCGTTATACTCCAGTTTGGCCTCGGGGTCGTGTGACGTCTTCTGACCGTCGTCGTCTCATCTGTAGATATTTATATCACTCAGCGGCCAATGAATCAGGAAATCTTCACTTTTCTCAGAGGAGTCACCTTATCCATGGTCAAGGAATTATTGTTTCTTTTTAATATTTTTATTAATACAAATTCTATTTACCATGTATACTATAGTATAAGCCGAATTTTTCAGCCCATTTTTTCTGCTGGAAACACCCCCCTCGGCTTATACTCGAGTGAAGCTCCCACAAATTATTCTCACCTGTCCTCCGTTCCCGCAGTGTCCTCAGCTGCTTCTGGCAGACAGCAGGCACAAAGACCCCTCCTGTGATCTCGTCCGATGCACGGGGTTACAGGCTGCCTTCATGGCTTTCCTGCAGTTGAATGCTTTACGGCGACCGTGCCGCAAAACATTCAACTGCAGTAAATCCCTGATGGCAGCCTGCAGCGGTGGCTCTGTGCACTGGATGAGATCACAGAGGGATCTATGGGCCTGCATCTGGAAGAAGCAGCTGATGATACAGCGGGAACGAAGAAGAGGTGAGAATAATTTTTATTGTGTGTAAACAATGGCATAATAGGGGACAAGAAGGCGACCGGTAGGAGGACATTACTCAACAATGGGCACATTACTGCAGGGCACATTACTAAACGATGGGCACTTTACTGCAGGGCATACTACTAAACAATGGACACATTGCTGCAGGCCACATTACTAAACAATGGGCACATTACTGCAGGGGACATTATTAAACAATGGGCACTTTACTGCAGGCCACATTACTAAACAATGGGCACATTACTGCAGGCCACATTACTAAACAATGGACACATTACTGCAGGCCGCAGTACTAAATAATGGGCACATTACTGCAGGCCACATTACTAAATAATGGGCACATTACTGCAGGCCACATTACTAAACAATAGGCACATTACTGCAGGCCACATTACTAAACAGTGGGCACATTACTGCAGGCCACATTACTAAACAATGGGCACATTACTGCAGGCCACATTACTAAACAATGGGCACATTACTGCAGGCCACATTACTATAGGGCACAATGATGAGGACATTACTACAAGGCACATTACTAAATGATGGGCACATTAGTAGAGGGCACAAGGATGGGCACATTACATTTTATTATATATTTTTATTTTTTAAATTTTCCAGCAGCTGCTGCATTTCCTACCCTAGGCTTATACTCGAGTCAATAAGGTTTCTGCTTTTTTATGGTAAAATAGGGTTCTCTGTTATGATCCGGAACCATGGAAGACCACCATAAATCATTGGTAAAAGGTGACAAGAGCATTGGCAACTAATGTGGCCGCCATCCCCTTACTAACCATCAACACTAGAAGTAGCCGAGGGGTGAACTAACATCTTGTGCGCCGGAGAACTAGCTATCCTAAAGGAAGGAAAGATGAATAACTCTCTGCCTCAGAAAATAGATAAAGAATAGCAAGCCCCCCACATTCAAAGACTGCGGTGATATAGGAAAACACAATACACAGATAGATGATAGGATTAGCAAAAGGTGAGGCCCTACTGACTAAATAGGACAGGATAGGAAAGGGACTGATGGTGGCCAGAGAAAAACCTGCAAAAATCCAAAAACCTGATAGTACAATAAGCCCTCAGATCGCTAGATCTGAACTCCGTCCTATACCAGGCGCTCTTGTCATACCAATGAACCGAAAGCAGGATCCATTACAAATTCAAGAAGCAACAAAGACATGGACTAATAGGAGAAATACTCCAAACATAGCTGCAGGGAGCTTCCCAGCTAAGCAACTGAGAGGGAAGATCCCTGCATGCAAATAAACTGAAAACAATCGCAGCAAATGACAAACTCAGATAAGAGCAAAAAGAACCAAACAACAAATAAAGAGCCAAGCACTTATCTGGGGTAGATGTGGTCTGGAGCAGGATAAAGCAGGCTGGTGTACAAAGAACAACTGACATCCAGCATAGCCTGCTAGCAGACCAGGGTTTAAATAAGCAGAGAGTTAGCAATGGAAACGCCCATTGCTCAACACACCTGGTCTCTGACCAAACCATTCCTGGCCACAAGAGGGAGCCTCACGGCAGCAAAAGCATAACTGACATTCACAACAGTACCCCCCCCCCCCTTGAGGAGGGGTCACCGAACCCTCACCAACGCCACCGGGTCGCTCAGAATGAGCATGATGGAAGGCGCAAACCAACCTGTCCGCATGAATGTCAGAGGTCACAACCCAAGAGTTATCCTCCTGCCCATAACCCTTCCATTTCACAAGGTACTGAAGCTGTCGCCTACTGCGACGGGAATCCAGAATTTTTTCAACCTCATACTCCAGATCCCCTTGTACCAAAACAGGGTCAGGAGGCGCTGGTACAGGAACTGTTGGCTCCACATGTCTCTTCAACAAGGACTTATGGAAGACATTGTGAATCTTAAATGACACAGGCAGAGTCAAACGGAAAGATACAGGGTTGATAATCTCTGAAATCTTATAAGGTCCAATAGGCTTAAATTTAGGAGATGGAACTCTCATAGGAATATTTTTAGAGGACAACCACACCATGTCCCCCATGTTAAACCGGGGACCAACAGTCCGACGCTGGTTGGCAAATTTCTGGGCAGATTCTTGGGATTGAAAAAAGTTATCCACTACCTGCCCCCAAATCTGCTGCATTCTGTTTACCACCGAATCCACCCCTGGTCAATCGGATGCCTCAAGTTGCCCCGAGAGGAACATGGGGTGATACCCAAAATTGCAGAAAAAGGGGGACACCAATGTGGTAGAGCTAGCTCTATTGTTAAGGGCAAATTCAGCCAAAGGCAAAAACGAAACCCAGTCATCCTGATCCGCAGAAACAAAACACCGTAAATAGGTCTCCAGGGTCTGGTTAGCCCTTTCAGTCTGATTATTGGTCTGAGGATGAAACGCCGAGGAGAAAGACAGCTGAACACCCAATTTGGTACAAAAAATCCTCCAAAATCTGGATACAAACTGCACCCCTCTGTCAGAAACAATGTTTTCAGGAATACCATGCAAACGAACAACATGTTGGAAAAACAAAAGCACCAACTCTGATGAAGACGGCAACTTAGATAGGTTTTCCAAGATGGTCCACTTGGTTCCCCTATCACAGATCACCCAAGTCACAGTTATTTTCTGAGAGACAGGAAGCTCTGAAATAAAATCCATAGAGATGTGCATCCAAGGTCTCTTAGGTACCGGCAAAGGCATTAATAGCCCACTAGCACGTGAACAACAGGGCTTGGACCTAGAACAAACTCCACACGACTGCACAAAACTACGGACATCCCGGAACAGGGAAGGCCACCAAAAAGAGTGTCTCACAAGATCCCGAGTACCAAAAATGCCAGGATGACCCGCCAAAACAGAACAATGAACCTCAGAGACAACTCGGTCTCTCCATTGGTCCGGGACAAACAGTTTCCCCATAGGACATCTCTCAGGTTTATCCCCCTGAAATTCCGCCAGTGCCAACCGTAGATCAGGCGAAATGGCCGAGAGAACTAGCTATCCTAAAGGAAGGAAAGATGAATAACTCTCTGCCTCAGAAAATAAAGAATAGCACGCCCCCCACATTCAAAGACTGCGGTGAGATAGGAAAACACAATACACAGATAGATGATAGGATTAGCAAAAGGTGAGGCCCTACTGACTAAATAGGACAGGATAGGAAAGGGACTGATGGTGGCCAGAGAAAAACCCTGCAAAAATCCAAAAACCTGATAGTACAAAAAGCAATCAGATCGCTAGATCTGAACTCTGTCCTATACCAGGCGCGCTTGTCATACCAATGAACCGAAAGCAGGAATCATTACAAATTCAAGAAGCAACAAAGACATGGACTAATAGGAGAAATACTCCAAACATAGCTGCAGGGAGCTTCCCAGCTAAGCAACTGAGAGGGAAGATCCCTGCATGCAAATGAACTGAAAACAATCGCAGCAAATGACAAACACAGATAAGAGCAAAAATGACCAAACAACAAATAAAGAGCCAAGCACTTATCTGGGGTAGATGTGGTCTGGAGCAGGATGAAGCAGGCTGGTGAACAAAGAACAACTGACATCCGGCATAGCATGCTAGCAGACTAGGGTTTAAATAAGCAGAGCGTTAGCAATGGAAACGCCCATTGCTCAACACACCTGGTCTCTGACCAAACCATTCCTGGCCACAAGAGGGAGCCTCACAGCAGCCAAAGCATAACTGACATTCACAACAGTTCTCGGCTTATACTCTGGTATATACGGTATTTTATAATCCAGCCATCTTCAATTATTAATGCGCTGCTGGATTTCTGGTACATATAGACGTTAACAAAAAAAAAGGATAAAAATAGAATAATAAATTGGGTGCAAAAAAAGTGCAAAACACTCAAAACTAGACAAAGGCAATGATGAATCGGGGTCTATGTGTAGATATACTTCTTAGAGAGTCTAAGTCCAAATATGGGGACGACAGAATTTTCAATACTTTTAAAAATGGAGATTAGTCTCCTGCTGGGACTCGGGGGTCACAGTTGGGGTGAATAATGGGGGCGACCGAAGGAGGGACTATAAACAGGTGAGTCCTAGGAAATCCAGGTGACATGACAGCGCTGTACATGTCACACACAGGCTGGTTTCAGACGTCCGTGTTTCAGGTACGTGTGACATCCGTTTTTAACACGGATGCCACACGTACCCATGTTATTTGCTGTTTTCACAAGGCCTGTGTGACCTCTCATGACCCCGCACACACACACACGCAGGCATGTCCGTTTTTTCTCCGGCAGCACGGGTGTCACACGGATCGCACACTGATGTGATCCGTGTGACATAAGTGTGACACGTGCCGGAGAAAACATGGGTCTTTTTAATAAAAAGATTTTCTATATTTACCTCTCTCGAGCGATGCTGTCTTCGGCTCCTGACCCCTGCTCATTATACTCACTGATTATTCAGTACCTTGTGGAGCTGGAAGCCGAATCAGCGCTGGGGACTTCAGTGTCGGGGACCGCATCGCTGGGTGAGTATACAGCAGAACGTGTGTGTGTGTTCAGTGTATACATGCATGTACGCTATGTGTGTGTGTCTGCTATGTGTGCATACATATGTGTGTAAATGTGCTCAGTGTATACGTGTGTGTGTGTGTGTGTGTGGTGAGAATCTGGAAGCTGGAGCATCGCGGACACAACATCAGGGACTCATCACAGTTCCCAATGAACTCTGATAAACCTGTGAAGCTGTAGCGCGGGTGTCGCGGGGTCATCAGAGTTCATTGGGAACTCCAATGACCTCCTGGGTGTCACTGTGCTTGCAGAATACTCACCTGTCCCCGCGGTGCTGTCCTCGGCTGTGCTGTGCCCGGCGCTGTCCCCAGCGCTGCTCCGGCTTCCAGGTCCCGAGTGCGGTGAATAATCGATGAATATAATGAGCGGGGGTCAGAAGCGGGAGGCAGCAGAGCTGGGGACAGCAGGTAAATATCGAAAATCTTTTTATTTCACTGACACGTTTTCTCCGGTACCTGTCACACGTATGCAAACACGGATGTCACACGTGTGACACACGTATGGCCATAACCATGCGTGTGACTTGTACCTGATTAAACACAGACGTCTGAAACCGGCCATATATTGTACATATAGAGGATATGGAAAGTTTACACACCCCTATTAAATTCCATGTTTTTCCATCTATAAAAATCCTACTAAAAGAATAATAATTTCACACCCTTAATGTCTCCCATGAGCTGTACAAATCCATCAAGAAACAAACTGAAATCTTTTCAGGTAGAAAAGAAAAAAACTAAATGTGGTTGCATAAATCTGCACACCCTTACACTAATACTTTGTCAAAGAACCCTTTGAATTTCTTGCAGCGTTCAGTCTTTTTGGGGTCGGAGTCTATCACACGGCACATCTAGAGTCGCCGATCTTTGCCCGCTCCTCCTTGCAGTTGCTCCCCATCTGTCAGATTGTGGGGGCATCTCCTGTGTACAGCGCCCTCCTCAGGTCACCACAGATTTTCAATGTCTTGAGGTCTGGGCTCTGGCTCGTCCATTTTAAATAGCTGATCTTTTTCTAGTGAAGCCATTCTTTTGGTGATTTGGAGATGCTTAGGGTCATTGTCCTGCTGAAAGGTGAAATTCCCAATTATCTTCTTAGCAGAGGCTGAAGGTTTTGTTGCAAAATAACTGTTTGGACCTGTTCATAATTCTCTCCACTTCAACTAAAACCCAAGTTCCAGCCCCTGAGACACAGCCCCAGAGCACGATGCTGCCTCCTCCATGCCTCTCTGTGGGTATGATGATCTTTTGTTGATGTTCAGTGTTGACTTTGCACATTTTGGAATTATGGCAAAAAGTTACACATTAGTCTCATCAGTCGTTACACATTTTCTTTTAGACTTTTGGCAGACTTAACTAGGTTTTGGCCACATATAACCAGGCTTAGATGTTTGATCTTTGAAAGAACAGGCTTCCATCTTGATCCCCTGACCCACAGGTCAGATGCAGTGGCATGCAAGTGTTTGGGCACCACTGGTCAAAAGTACTGCTATTGTGAACAGTCAAGCAAGTTGCAATCATCTGTAAAAAGCAAAAAAGTTACAGATTCCACATCTCCTTTTGTATTTTAGGCAAAAAATATCCTTATTCCCCGCTCCTGACTTTCTGCAGTGAGATGATTCTTTTGCTGTGTTGTCAGCTGTTTACGGATCATGAATTCTGTAAAAAGCAACTAAAAAAATGTCAGGAAAATCCTCCAAAAACAGCGAAACTTTATATGGGGTAAATCAGAATCTGTGTAATGAGGGCGGCCGCACACTGACTGCAGCGTAACACGAGGGGAAATGTGATGACTAATGCTGAACACAATCACATCCCCAATTATAAGAGGGTGCTCACACTTATGCAACCTCATTGGTTTAGTTTTGTTGTTTTTATTTTCCCCTCAAAGTGATGTCAGTTTGTTTCTCGCTGGATTTGTACAGATTATGGGCGACATTAATGGAAGGAGTCGTGACTCTTATTTTTGTATTAATAAATTATTGATTATGTAATCCATTATTCCAATATTAAATGTTGTGCTTTATCATTTATTTATTGCTATAGCTGCTGGGGGCGGCCATCTTTATTTGTTGGTGTGTAAGTGTCTGAGCACAACACTGAGGCCGGCGTCACACTTGCGATGACTCGCACAAGTACAATGTGAGAAATTCTCGCGTTGCACCCGGACCAATGTGAATGAATGAGGCGGCTCCCATCTGATTTTTTTCTCAGCTCAAATCGGACTGAGAAATAAATCTCAGCATGCGTCAATTTCTAGAGTTTCCCACGTGAGTCTCTCCAATGCAAGTCTATGGGTGCGAGAAAAAAACGGATGTCACACGGACGGCACACGGACCATGCTAGTGACATGCGTTCTTCTAAATACAATTCTCTCATGTAGCAGAGAACACTGTAAATGCTCCTGTACAGGACTGTAATGACTATTAGCTGCTGAGAAAAAAACGGATCGAATACGGATTGCTCACAGACTACAATCATGAGAAAAATCACAGACTCTCATTGCCCACGTATCAACACTCGGACAGCGCTCGTCCCACTCTCAGGCATGAGAATTGGACCCATTTTGCAGTTGCAAGTGTGACGCCGGCCATACACTCATCAGATTCAGCAGCTCCGGGGCACAGAAGAGGCAGCCGATGTCCGGTCACATCCCCTGTACTGTGACCGCCTCCAGCTGTGACCTGGGCACGTCCCCGGGGGCGTATCTATATCATATCTAATCTCAGAACTTCACACCAATAGTATCAGTGCCACCAGCCATCCTCAGTGTCCACATCTCAGTATCACATTGCAGTCACCTACAGACTTTGCTCTGGGATCCCAAACTACATCTGCCCAGAAGGGGAGGAGCCATCAGATGGAGCAGGCCCTGCCCACTTTTACTGCAGTCATAAGGCGAGCTAGCGGTACTCTAGGTTTTCATGACGTATTTCAGCAGCTGCTCCCCCTAGTGTTTAAAGGTGGAAAATGTAATGTCATTTTTTTTTTTTTAAAACCTTAAATACTTTGTATCAATTGTTGAAAAAAAAAAAAAAATTGTGGAGATGACACTTTCCCTTTAAAGTTCTCACAATGAGTTTTTGATGCTGTGTTTTTACTGTACAAAAAAAACGCAGCGTCTTAGGTTCAGCAAAGTGGATGATTTAGGCTATGTCCGCACGTTGCTTTTTACCTGCTTTTTACCTGCTTTTTTGCTGCTTTTTCAACTGCAGCGTTTAATGCCAAAATGGTTGTGTTCTGCTTTTCAAGCAAAGTCTATGGGAATTTGGGTTTCTTGTCCGCACTTTGCAGTTCAAACTGCAGCCTTTTTGTTGCAGAACTTTGGTCAAAAACTCAGCTTTGCAGGGCAAAACCCAAATGGCAAAAACAATTCACATGTCAATTGTTTTTGCCATTTGGGTTTTGCACTGCAAAGCTGAGTTTTTGACCAAATTTCTGCAACAAAAAGGCTGCAGTTTGAACTGCAAAGTGCGGACAAGAAACCCAAATTCCCATAGACTTTGCTTGAAAAGCAGAACACAACCATTTTGGCATTAAACGCTGCAGTTGAAAAAACAGCAAAAAAGCAGGTAAAAAGCAACGTGCGGACATAGCCTTACACAGATCTCCGGATCCTGCGCTTTTACCTTGTTTTTTTTTCTTTGTTGCTGTAGCTCAGTGTCTGATTTCCGTCGCTTTTTGATCTCCAGAACGTCGGTTTCTCCTGTGAATACAATGAGTTTTATGTGGATTTTTCACATAACATTGCATTAGATGTGGACAATCTGCAGGTGACACGGGTTATGGGGTTTTTATTCGGTTTCTTTTGTGGAAAAGCAATAAAAATGCCTGGAAACTGCAGACGACTGTGAATAAAGCCGAATACTGTACCAGGAGGCCTCAAACACAGCGGCTTCATTATAAACGCGACCAACCAAAAAGAGAAAATCTGCAGCCTCAAAAATGAGATTAAATCCCATAAAAAACAAAACCTGCCCTCACATTCAATAATAAAAAACAAACCCTGCAAGTCGTGTAATGCAGCTGATTAGGAAAACTGCAACAAATCCTCATTGTGGGAGCCTAAAGGCAGATGAAGCCGCGTCTGTTCCTATCTCCGGTCTCCATTATATATATACGGCTGTATTGGTCATTATGCCGGTCGTGTGTGGTGTATACTAGACCCGGTCTTTGGTCCAGGAAACAGGGTCTGAAGCAATAATCAGATTTTTAAATGTTTTTATTTCTTCTCGTCTACATTTTTTGTGTTTTGTCCCATAATATTTATATTGTTTATTTAGAAAGAGAAACTGATCTCTTGTAAACGGAAGACTTTCTTACATACATTATATATGTGACACATCACACATATCACTGCACATACATTATATATGTGACACATCATACATATCACTGCACATACATTATATATGTGACTCATCATACATATCACTGCACATACATTATATATGTGACACATCATACATATCACTGCACATACATTATATATGTGACTCATCATACATATCACTGCACATACATTATATATGTGACTCATCATACATATCACTGCACATACATTATATATGTGACACATCATACATATCACTGCACATACATTATATATGTGACTCATCATACATATCACTGCACATACATTATATATGTGACACATCATACATATCACTGCACATACATTATATATGTGACTCATCATACATATCACTGCACATACATTATATATGTGACTCATCATACATATCACTGCACATACATTATATATGTGACACATCATACATATCACTGCACATACATTATATATGTGACACATCATACATATCACTGCACATACATTATATATGTGACACATCATACATATCACTGCACATACATTATATATGTGACACATCATACATATCACTGCACATACATTATATATGTGACACATCACACATATCACTGCACATACATTATATATGTGACACATCATACATATCACTGCACATACATTATATATGTGACTCATCATACATATCACTGCACATACATTATATATGTGACACATCATACATATCACTGCACATACATTATATATGTGACACATCATACATATCACTGTACATACATTATATGCAATGGCTAGAAAAAGTATTCACACCCAGTGAAGTTTTCCACATTTTTCACGTTACACTCACACACTGTAATGTATTTATTGATATTTTATGTGATATCAGCATTAAGTGCAAGTAACTGTAAAGTGTAAAGTTAGTGACACCTGGTTTTATTATAAAAATATAAATCTGGAGCTTGTGACGTGCATTAGTATTCACCCCCTATAGTCTGATAGTCTGAAATAAAATCCGAGTGACCAATTTCCTGCAGACGTCACCTCATTATTAGTAAATGGAGTCTCCTGTGTGTGATTTATTGTCAGACGGGAAAATCACTGATCACAGACGTCTAAAGCCGGAGAGACCCCAAACACCTCACAGATTCAGGCCTCCTTCACACCTCCGTGTCTCCGGTACATGTGACGTCTGTTTTCATACGTACCGGAGACACGTGCACACATAGACCCATTAACACCAATGGGTGTTTTCCCATGGATCGTGTTCTCCACACATACACATGTCTGTTTTTCTCCAGCAGCGCAGGTGTCACGTGGACGCACACTGATGTGACACGTGTGACATGTACTGGAGAAAACGCGTGTCTGCAAAATAAAATGCTTTTCTGTACTCTCCTGTCTTTCTTCGGCGCTGCTGTCTCCTGCTTCCGACCCCCACTCATTAGGCTCATTCCATATTCACTGCACCGAGGACCGGAAGCAACAGCAGCACCGGAGACATCAGTGCCGGAAATAGATAAGTATAGACGTTCATGCTGTCCATGTGCTATGAAGATGTCACATACATAGCACACACTGTACACACACTGACAGCACACACTGTACACACACTGACAGCACACGCTGTACACACACACACTGACAGCACACGCTGTACACACACACACTGACAGCACACGCTGTACACACACACTGACAGCACACGCTGTACACACACACACTGACAGCACACGCTGTACACACACACTGACAGCACACGCTGTACACACACTGACAGCACACGCTGTACACACACACACTGACAGCACACGCTGTACACACACACACTGACAGCACACGCTGTACACACACACTGACAGCACACGCTGTACACACACTGACAGCACACGCTGTACACACACTGACAGCACACGCTGTACACACACACACTGACAGCACACGCTGACAGCACACACTGTACACACACACTGACAGCACACGCTGTACACACACACTGACAGCACACGCTGTACACACACACTGCCAGCACACACTGTACACACACACTGTACACACACACTGACAGCACACGCTGTACACACACACTGCCAGCACACACTGTACACACACACTGACAGCACACGCTGTACACACACACTGACAGCACACGCTGTACACACACACTGACAGCACACGCTGTACACACACACTGACAGCACACGCTGTACACACACTGACAGCACACGCTGTACACACACACTGACAGCACACGCTGTACACACACACTGACAGCACACACTGTACACACACACTGACATACGCACCTGCACCACAGACTGTGAAAAACGTGTGTTTTGCATGGACGTGTGAACCAGGCCTAAAAGGAATCTGTCAGGTCCCCTCTGTCCTCCAACAGCAGCGGTCACATCTGTGACCTCATTCCCTCCTAACTGACCCTGTATAATGTTATTCACTGATCTCAATGTTTAACCCCTTCACCCCCGGGTGATGTTGTTTTTCGTTTTTTCCTCCCCTTTTTCCAAGAGCCTTACTATTTCCTTCAATCTTGCCATATGAGGGCTTATATTTTGAGGGATGAGTTCTCCTTTCGAATGAAACCATTAGTTTTACCATATAATGTACTGTAAAATTAGGAAAAAAAAATTCAAGTGCGTCAAAATTGAAAAAAAAGAAGTGAAATTCCACAATGTTTTGGTTTTTTTATTCTCCGTGTTCACTATATGGTAATGGCTGATGTCGTGTGATTCTTCAGGTCGGTGCGTGTTCATAGACACCAAACATATATTTAGTTTTATTTTTATGTAAGAGGTGAATAATCAAGTCAAACATTTGTTAAAAAAAACCCTGCGCTTTTGTCGCCATTTTCTGAGACTCGTACGTTCTCATTTTTCGGGATCTGGGGCTCGGTGATGGTTTATTTTTTGCGTCTTGAGCTGGAGTTTTTAATTATCCTATTTTTGTGTACATGCGATGTTGTTTTGATCACTTGTTGCATTTTATTGCAATGTTCTGGAGACTAAAAAACATAATTCTGGTATTTTCATTTTTTTTCTCTCTAAACCATTTACCAATGAGATTAATTTATTTTATACTTTCATGGATCAGGCATTTCTGAATGCGGAGACACCAAATATGTTTATTTTTTGTTTTTATTTTCAATGTGGGTGATTTTAACTTTTAAGAGTTTTTTATTTTTTCCTGTTTTCTAAAACTTTTTTTTACTGTTTTTGATGATTTTCCTAGTTGCCCTAGTGGACTCTATGCCTGCACAGTCCGATCGCTTGTCCTGATGAGAATGGTGTCAGCATTCACAGGAGATGACTCATGATGGCGACATGAGTCATCATCTGATGGTAACACATGGGCGCCTCATGATGACGTCACAGGGCCGCCAACGGCAGCAGGAAACATCATGATCCCCGCCGTGACGTCTTAGATCACACTGTCAGAGTTTGACAGCACAATCTAAGGGGTTAAGAGGCGAGGGTGGATCTCTGATCAGATCAGCAGACACATGCGGGGGTAATGCGGGCTCACTGCAGGAGCCTGCATTGGAGTGGGGGAGGCGACCAATGATATATATACAGTATGTCACTGGTCATGAAAGGGTTAAAAAAAAAGTAGCTATAAACTCCGCTGTTCCTATACTAATTACGGTAGGTCTTTGATTAGTCGGAGGAGCGCTGTTTCTCCAGACTAGTCGCCTCTTTCCATGTTATCGCGCTCCTGTGGGTGTGACAATATGATTTCCACAAGGCAGCGTCACCGCAGATCCTGGAATCTCGCGGCTCATTTCGGCAGCGTCCCTGCGCCTCTGAAGCGTCCCAGCTCCAGAGAGGCGCTGCGCAGGATCGGAGGTGCAGACACTGTTCTTACAATCTTGCGCAGTGCCCCTCTGTGACGTCAGGACGTGTGCACCCGACTACAGAGACTGAAGGGAAGGGAACAAAGCCGCGAGCATAAGAGAGATGTCCAGGAGCGGCGATGACACCGCCTTGTGGAAATCATGATATCACACAAACAGGAGCGTGAGAACATGGAGAGAGGCGACCAGTCTGGAGAAACAGGATATAAAGGCTTTTATTAAACATTGAGCTCAGTGATAACATTATACAGGGCCGGTGAGGAGGGAATGTAGCCACAGATGTGACTGCTGCGGTTGAGGGCAGAAGGGACCGGACAGGTTCACTTTAAGCAGTGGTTTCCACTCTGGGGTCACTTGTGGGGTCTCTGCTGATCCGGCTCCTCAGGGGATAATGGAGCCGCAATCTATAACAGAATCTGTGATATAAATCCCAAGTCGCCTCCTTCCCCCCGATCCCCGCTTTGTGCTGAACAGTGGAGCACAGACACATGTGGGGCACTGCCACGTACTGTAAACATTGTACAACACATTGTCCCCTCCATTTTCTCCTATTGCCCTTTGTATGAATTTAAAGTAAAATTTTAGCTTAACCCCTTCACAACCATGAACATACTGTAATGTCCTATGTCGGTGCCCTGACTGTATTGAGGACTCGCACGCTGAGCCGCATCTTTCCCTGCACATGTCGGCTGATCGGCCCGCCGCTGTTAAATATTTAAATCCCGCTGTCAATCTCTCACAACAGGATTTAACACACGCTGGTGGGGAGTGCGTCATTCGCTGCTCCCATTGGCGGCCCCGTGACATAATCACGGGGCCCTGATTGGTTGTTATAACAGCGGGGGGTCCGCTGATGACCCGTCACCGTCATGATGACCTTCCTGTGCACGCGGCTGTGAGCGACATTCAGAGGAGATGGAGATTTCTCCTGTACAGAGCGCGGCTGACGCTGATCCTCTGCTCTGTACAGCAAAAGCGATCAGACGACTGCAGCTTCAAGTCCCCTAAGAGGACGAGGAAAAACAATAACGTGAGAAAAAAAGTTTTTAAAAATATGAAAAAACCCACAAAAGGTGAAATCAGCCCCATTGAAAATAAAACAATAATAGTAACAAAAAAACAAACACATTTGGTATCATGAGTTAAAAAATGTCTGATCTATCAAAATATACAGTCGTATGAAAAAGTTTGGGCACCCCTATTAATGTTAACCTTTTTTCTTTTTAACAATTTGGGTTTTTGCTATTTCAGTTTCATATATCTAATAACTGATGGACTGAGTAATATTTCTGGATTGAGATGAGGTTTATTGTACTAACAGAAAATGTGCAATCCACATTTAAACAAAATTTGACCGGTGCAAAAGTATGGGCACCTCAACATAAAAGTGACATTAATATTTTGTAGATCCTCCTTTTGCAGAAATCCCAGCCTCTAGTCGCTTCCTGTAGCTTTTAATGAGTTCCTGGATCCTGGATGAAGGTAGATTTGACCATTCCTGTTTACAAAACAATTCCAGTTCAGTTAAGTTTGATGGTCGCCGAGCATGGACAGCCGCTTCACATCATCCCACAGATGTTCAATGATATTCAGGTCTGGGGACTGGGATGGCCATTCCAGTACATTGTAATTGCTCCTCTGTATGAATGCCTGAGTAGATTTGGAGCGGTGCTTTGGATCATTGTCTTGCTGAAATATCCATCCCCTGCGTAACTTCAACTTCGTCACTGATTCTTGCACATTATGGTCAAGAAACTGCTGATACTGAGTTGAATCCATGCGACCCTCAACTTTAACAAGATTCCAGGAGCCGGCATTGGCCACACAGCCCCAAAGCATGATGGAACCTCCACCAAATTTTACTGTGGGTAGCAAGTGCTTTTCTTGGAATGCCGTGTTTTTTTGCCTCCATGCATAACGCCTTTTTATATGACCAAACAACTCAATCTTTGTTTCATCAGTCCACAGGACCTTCTTCCAAAATGTAACTGGCTTGTCCAAATGTGCTTTTGCATACCTCAGGCGACTCTGTTTGTGGCGTGCTTGCAGAAACGGCTTCTTTCCCATCACTCTCCCATACAGCTTCTCCTTGTGCAATGTGCGCTGTATTGTTGACCGATGCACATTGACACCATCTGCAGCAAGATGAAGCTGCAGGTCTTTGGAGGTGGTCTGTGGATTGTCCTTGACTGTTCTCACCATTCTCCTTCTCTGCCTTTCTGATATTTTTCTTGGCCTGCCACTTCTGGGCTTAACAAGAACTGTACCTGTGTTCTTCCATTTCCTTACTATGTTCCTCACAGTGGAAACTGACAGTTTAAATCTCTGAGACAACTTTTTGTACCTTCCCCTGAACAACTATGTTGCATAATCTTTGTTTTCAGATCATTTGAGAGTTGTTTTGAGGAGCCCATGATGCCACTCTTCATAGGAGATTCTAATAGGAGAACAAATTGCAAGTGGCCACCTTAAATACCTTTTCTCATGATTGGATACACCTGCCTATGAAGTTCAAAGCTCAATGAGGTTACAAAACCAATTTAGGGCTTCAGTAAGTCAGTAAAAAGTAGTTAGGAGTGTTCAAATCAAGAAATTGATAAGGGTGCCCATACTTTTGCACCGGTCAAATTTTGTTTAAATGCGGATTGCACATTTTCTGTTAGTACAATAAACCTCATTTCAATCCAGAAATATTACTCAGTCCATCAGTTATTAGATATATGAAACTGAAATAGCAAAAACCCAAATTGTTATAAAGAAAAAAGGTTAACATTAATATGGGTGCCCAAACTTTTTCATATGACTGTAAAAAAATGTATCTTATCGGTAAACAGTGTAATGGAAAAAAAAAACAAAACAACAAATGCCAGAATTATGTTTTTTGGTCGCTGCAACATTACTATAAAATACAATAAGAGGCGAGCAAAGCATCGAATCTCCCCAATAATGGTGTCATAAAAACATCAGCTCAGGACGCAAAAAAAAAAAGCCATCACTGACCCCAGATCCCGAAAAATTAGAGTTATAGATCCTGGGAAATGGCACCAAAAGCAACAAAAATTATATATAATTTTTCTTTTTACAAAATTCTGATTCTCTTTTCACCAATTTAGGCTACTTTCGCACATCCGGTTTGAGCACTGCGGCTCAATCCGGCTGTGAAAACTATGCAACGGATGCGGCGAAAACACCGCATCCTTTGCATAAGTTTTTCCCATGCGGCCCGCCCGGTTTTTGCCGCTTGCGGCATGCTACTGAGCATGCGCAGTGGCAAAAACCGCATGCGGCGGCCGGAGTCGGTATTTGCATCGCGCCGCATCCGGCCGCCATAGGCATGCATTGAGAGATGCGCCGCATCGGCCGAATGCGGCGCGATGTGGTTTTTTTTTGCCGCACGAAAAAACATGCCAGGCAACGTTCCATCCGGCCGCCGCATCGGCTAAATCTGCCGCATGCGGCAAAAACCGGATGGAACGCAAGGCCATGCGGCACAATGCGGCACTAATTAAAGTCTATGCAGGAAAATCGCAACCGGCAGCAAAAAAAAAACGGTTGCGATTTTCCTGCAAAGTGCCGGATTGTGCCGCAGAAGAAAAACCGGATGTGTGAAAGTAGCCTAAATAAAAGAAAAACTCTACGTTTGGTGTCTGTGATCTCGCACTGACCTGAGGAATCGTAATGCCGGGGCAGCTGCACCATAAAGTGAACAGGGTAAATGAAAAAAAAATTACTATTGTGGAATTGCACTTTTTTTTTGCATTTTCACCAAACATGACCTTTTTTTCCCGGTTTCTAGAAGAATATATAATAAAATTAATAGTTTAATGTAAAAGTACAAGTCATCCTGCAGAAAACAAGCCTCATGTGTCTGTGTTGACAGAAAAATACAAGTTATGGCTTTTGGAAATGATAAAACAAAAAATCGCCGGGCGGTGAAGAGGCTGAAAACCCTACGTTTTTTAGTTTTCATGACCGAATGTTATAAGATTGTGCAGTTTGTGGTTATAAATGCTCCTTACCCCGGAGGAATTCATTATGGGGATTAGTTTGTCAAATCCAGTCTTGTGGGGTTTCTGCTGTTTTGGCTCCTCGGGGGTCCTGTAGATGCAGCGCGGGGGCCACATCTGCGCTGCAGTAATTATATGTGCTCTTTGCTTTCTGGGTTTTGCCCTCTGCCCATACATTAGTATCTGACCACATATCGGGGTATCGCTGTGCGCAGAAAAAATTGCACAATGATGTGGCTCTGTTGTCTCTGGCTATACCTTGTAATAAGGCCCCATGCGCACACTGCATTTTTTGCTGCGTTTTTGGGTGCAGTTTGTTGTCCTAAACTGTATGCAGTTCTTCCCCAGCAAAGTCTATGAGAACCCTGAAGTGTTGCTTTTTTTTGCCTTTAGGCTATGTTCGCACGTTGCGGTTTTTTTCGCGTTTCTGCAGCGTTTTTAGCAGCAGCGTTTTTGCGCTAAAACGCATGCATTTTTGTTTTCCAGCAAAGTCTATGGGAAAAGCAGAAATCCTGTCTCCACTTTGCTTTTTATTCTGCAGCGTTTAATTTGCATATTTGTGGTCAAAAACCATGCTGAAAAAGAAGCAGCATGTCAGTTGTTTTTGCCATTTCTGCAGCGTTTCCTTAACATTGGAGTCAATGAGAAATGGCAAAATGCAACTAAAAGCACAATTCCTGCGTTTTTCATGCTTTTTACCTGCTTTTCCACTGCGTTTTTGGCTCCAAAAACGCTTGCTTTTCTGGCAGAAAATTAAAGGGTTCTAATGTTTCTTTACACACACACAATAACTGAAAATTTAAATTCTAAAAATTAATAAACTTTACCTATTTTCATGTAAAAATGTGCATAACCACCATTATTACATTAAAATTGATATTTTTTAATATAGTTTTAATAAAAGTTAATTTTAAACTTTTTTTTAACTTTTTTCATTCTTCTTGACTATTTCAACTTTATTTCTCAGTGTTTTGATCTACAAAACGCATCTGCAGAAACGCAGGTGAAAACGCAGGTAAAAAGCGCTAAAAACGCACTAAAAACGTGGGAAAAACGCATGCGTTTTTAGCGCTAAAAAATGGTCAAAAGCCATTTGGTCAAAAACCAAGGGAAGGAAAACATGCAGAATAAACTGCAGGTACTCCGACGCAACGTGCGCACATAGCCTTAGTTTCGTCACTTCTTTTCTGCATTTTGCCATTGACAATGTTAAAAACGTGGTAAAACACATGCATTTTTTAGTGCATTCTTGTACCAGAAGGTGCGTTTTTTGCTGGAGAAACAAACTGCAGCCTAAGGTCATGTGCACATATTGCGTCCTGTACCTTGCAGAAAAAAAAAAACATCCTCTGGCAGAATTTGTCAATGTCAAATTTCGTTGTGACCACAAAAACGCAGGAAAAATGCATGCATTTTTCTTGCGTTTTTGCCGTGTTTTGACCGCGTTTTACATGCTTTTTTAGTGGTTAAAATGGGATGCGTTTTCAATACAAAGACTCTACTAAATAAAGTTTGACCATTCAAACACTATGAAAAAAAAAATATCATGCTTTAAATCAGAGGTCCCCAACTCCAGTCCTCAAGGCACACCAACACTGCATGTTTTCAGGATTTCCTTAGTATTGCACAGGTGATAATTTAATCACCTGCAAAGGTGCTGAATCCAACACCCATGTAAGGGTATGTGCGCACGTTGCTTTTTACCTGCTTTTTACCTGCTTTTTTGCTGCTTTTTCTTCTGCGCTGTTTAATGCCAAAATGGATGTGTTCTTCTATTCAAGCAAAGTCTATGGGAATTTGGGTTTCTTGTTCACACTATGTTGTTCAAAATGCTGCCTTTTTGTGGCAGAACTTTGGTCAAAAACTCAGCTTTGCAGTGCAAAACCCAAATGGCAAAAACAATTGACATGTTGCTTCTTTGAAAAGCTGAGTTATTGACCAAAGTTCTGCCTCAAAAAGGCAGCATTTTGAACAACAATAGTGTGAACAAGAAACCCAAATTCCCATAGACTTTGCTTGAATAGAAGAACACATCCATTTTGGCATTAAACAGCGCAGAAGAAAAAGCAGCAAAAAAGCAGGTAAAAAGCAGGTAAAAAGCAACGTGCGCACATACCCTAATGCTAAAGAAATCCTGAAAACATGCACTGTTGGTGTGCCTTGAGGACTGGAGTTGGGGACCTCTGCTTTAAATCATACACTATAATGATAATTTTCATAAAACTATTATTGAGATTTAATATTTATGTTATAAATAAATTTATCTTATTGTTTGACTCTTTTTAAAGTCGGGCTGGATGTGAGGGCAAAAGGAAGCCTCTTTGACCTCACTATAATGCCAAAAACGCATGCTTAAATTTTGACAAAAAAGCATAAAAAAAGCAGGCGTTTAGCATCAAAAATGCATGTAAAATGCTTGAATTTTGATTTTGGAGGCGTTTTCACAACTGTCATTGACTTCAATGTTACCAAAACGCTGCCAAAATGGTAAAAACAATTGACATGCTGCTTCTTCAAACGCAGAGATTTTGACAAATTTTTGACAACAAAGGGTACTTTCACACTTGCGTTATTTTCCTTCCGTTACAATCCGCCCTTTTGGGAAACAGCGGAATCCGTTAACGGATTCCGCTGTTTCCCATAGACTTGTATGGTTGACGGATTGTACCAAAAGGAGCTGCGTTGCTTCCGCTGGGCGACGCTCCGTTGCTTCCGCCCAGCGGGAGGAACGCAGCATGTAACGTTATTTTGAGCAGCGGAATCCTCTGGATTTCACTGCGCATGCTCTTTTTTTTTTTTTTTTTTTTAAATCAAACTTTATTTTGGCTCGCGGTGGCCGAACGTTCAGCTGAGCGCCCGGCCGTCGGCAAGCGACAGCGCTCAGCTGAATGACCGGCCACCGGCATGCCCGGCCGCCGGCAAGTCACAGCGCTCAGCTGAGCGCCCGCCCGCCGGCATGCCCGGGCGCCGGCAAGTGACAGCGATCAGCTGATCACCCGGCGGCCGGGAGCGATCAGCTGATCACCCGGCAGCCGGCTGCAGGGAGCGATCAGCTGATCACCCGGCGGCTGGCTGCAGGGAGCGATCAGCTGATCACCCGGCGGCCGGCTGCAGGGAGCGATCAGCTGATCACCCGGCGGCCGGCTGCAGGGAGCGATCAGCTGATCACCCGGCGGCCGGCTACTGGGAGCAATCAGCTGATCACCCAGCGGCCGGCTGCAGGGAACGATCAGCTGATCGTTCACTATAGTCTGCCGCTGGTAAAACCGGGAAAAAAAAAAAAAAAAATCAAAACGAATTGCGTTGTTTTGCAGCATCCGTTGCATCCGTTGTGTCACTATATGCAACACATCCGTTGCATCCGTTACACAACGCAATGCAACGGATACCGTTCAACGCAAGTGTGAAAGTAGCCTAAAACGCTGGGTCTTTATAAGCATGGTGCGCACAAGAAAGCCCGAATTCCCATAGACTTTGCCTGAAAATCAAAACGCATGCAATTTGGCATTAAAACGCTGCAGCTCAAAATGTTGCGGAATCGCATGAAAAAACGCAACGTGCGCACATAGCCTAAAAGTGAAATAATTGTGGCTAAACAACATTTTATAATACTAATTACTATTTCCATCTTCTCTTTGCACTTTCCATTAATTCCTGTGCGGCACCTGAAGAGTTAACACTTTCCTGAGCCGTTTAGGTGTCTGAGGGGTGCAGAGAAACTGGTGTCACTTTTGGGGCAGTTTCCGGTACATCGGCCCCTCACACAACAGTTACATCTGATCAGCCAATAAAGACACAGGATTTGTGAATTCATTTTTTTTAAAAAAAGTTGCTGAACGTTTAACCCTTCTGTGTTAAGGGGCGTTCATTTGTGAAAATATCGTCCTAAATTTACCGCTGACATGCAGTGCAATGTATCACAAGAAAAGTGAAATATTTTGTCTCCTGAGTGATCACCACATGAAGTGACCGCGGTCAGGTTTCTGTAATGGGCCCTGGTCAGTAAGGGGTTAATATACCCTGCAGCCGGGGTCGTCTCCCCATACAAGACTTGTATCAGTGTTTATCACATGAAATCCCAATGATCGGTTTCTGGTGTAAGATGAGCGGATGTGGAGGAGCTCCGGGGTGTGAATACTTTCTCCCGGCTCTGTGCATTGTGTGTAACGTGTCCTGTGTTGTCTGCAGGTTTCCATTCCTTCCAGAGGATGTACGGCTGTGAGCGGAGAGAGGACGGGTCCATCACAGGGTACTGGCAGGAAGGATATGACGGGAGAGAGTTCCTGGCTCTGGACACACAGAACGGCATCTACATCCCCACCATGGCCGAGGCGCAGATCACCACACAGAGATGGAACAGTCCAGAAGAACAAGCAGGGGAGAGAGACAAGAATTATCTGCAGAATATCTGTATCGAGTGGCTGCAGAAATATGTGGAGAACGGGAGAGAAGATCTGGAGCGGAGAGGTGAGCGCTCAGCACCGCAGCCACCGCCTACTGCCGGCACCGGCCGCTCTGGGGGCAGCTGTAGAGGGCGACACCGCACACCGGGGAGAAGGAGGAGGGGCAGCTGTAGAGGGCGACACCGCACACCGGGGAGAAGGGGGGGCAGCTGTAGAGGGCGACACCGCACACCGGGGAGAAGGAGGAGGGGCAGCTGTAGAGGGCGACACCGCACACCGGGGAGAAGGGGGAGGGGCAGCTTTAGAGGGAGACACCTCACACCGGGGAGAAGGGGGGGGGCAGCTATAGAGGGAGACACCTCACACTGGGGAGAAGGGGGGGGGGGGCAGCTGTAGAGGGCGACACCGCACACCAGGGAGAAGGGGGGGGGGCAGCTGTAGAGGGTGACACCGCACACCGGGGAGAAGGGGGAGGGGCAGCTATAGAGGGAGACACCTCACACTGGGGAGAAGGGGGGGGCAGCTGTAGAGGGCGACACCGCACACCGGGGAGAAGGGGGGGCAGCTGTAGAGGGCGACACCGCACACCGGGGAGAAGGGGGGGCAGCTGTAGAGGGCGACACCGCACACCGGGGAGAAGGGGGGGCAGCTGTAGAGGGCGACACCGCACACCAGGGAGAAGGGGGGGGGGGGCAGCTGTAGAGGGTGACACCGCACACCGGGGAGAAGGGGACGCAGCTGTAGAGGGCGACATCGCACACCGGGGAGAAGAGGGAGGAGCAGCTGTAGTGGGCAACACCGCACACCGGGGAGAAGGGGGAGGGGCAGCTTTAGAGGGCGACACCGCACACCGGGGAGAAGGGGGGGCAGCTGTAGAGGGCGACACCGCACACCGGGGAGAAGGGGGGGCAGCTGTAGAGGGCGACACCGCACACCGGGGGAGAATGGAGGGGCAGCTGTAGAGGTGACACCGCACACCGGGGAGAAGGGGGGGCAGCTGTAGAGGGCGACACCGCACACCGGGGGAGAATGGAGGGGCAGCTGTAGAGGTGACACCGCACACCGGGGGAGAATGGAGGGGCAGCTGTAGAGGGCGACACCGCACACTGGGGAGAAGGGGGAGGGGCAGCTGTAGAGGGAGACACCGCACACTGGGGAGAAGGGGGAGGGGCAGCTGTAGAGGGAGACACCGCACACCGTGGAGAAGGGGGAGGAGCAGCTGTAGAGAGCGACACCGCACACCAGGGAGAAGGGGGAGGGGCAGCTGTAGAGGGCGCCACATCACACTGGAGGGGTTTTTTCACTTTTGCTAAAACGAGCTGATGCCCTGTGGTCACTGTACTGCCAGCTGTGAAAAAGGGGCAGGGCCATACAGTCGAACATTGACCAATTAGTGCTTCTTCATCGGACTGATCTAAGTACTCGTTGGTCACTCGTTTGAGGGGGCGGTGGCTGCTGGGAGATGATAGGACCTCGCAGTCCGGGCAGTCAGTCTCCGCCTCCTGCAGGGTGAGGTCTCCGCTCTGCGCTGTGGGAGGAGCTGGAGCTGCACATTCATAGGGAGAGATAATAGGAGGAGTAAAATGTCACCTATCAGTGAGTGCAGTTATTACAGTGATCGCTCTGTGTCCTGCAGTAACCTCCTCGTCCTGTTCTCCTGTTCTGTGGCTGCAGGGGGCGATAGTTACACTGGCCCCGGGCTCCGCTCTGCTGACGGGGCTGGACTTAATTTCTTATTATCCATTTGTTTTTCCTGATCTTTACAGGTTTAATAACAAGAATAAAAAATCCCAATAATAAGATACAAGTGCGGAGCCCTGATGTGATCACAGCTAAAGGCAGACACAAAAATATAAAACTGGCAAAAAAGTGGGCACCGGAGGGCGTTATGGAAAGGGTCAAATGATGTTCAGCCCCGGATCTCCCACTGCAGACACAGATCAGGACACCCACATCTAATCCCAGGACCACTGGACATCAGAACTGGCTCCAATGTGGGCAAATAGCTGACAGGAATTCCACTAGGAATTTCAGGGCCCCATACTGGCCAAATTATGGGGCCCCCCTGAGACTCCACCCAGGCTCCACCCCGGCTCCGCCTCCACCTCGCAAACCTTCCACAGTCCGCCACCACTCATTGAAAAACACACACACATACATATATATATATATATATATATATATATATATATATATATATATATATATATATATATATATATAATATATATATATATATATATTATACATATACATATTACACACACAGTGTCAAGGCCAAAAGTCTTAGCACCCTTGAAGTTGTTCTAGAAAATGAATTATTTCCCTCAGAAAAGTAATAATACACTGTCTACATCGCCTGCCCCTCTCCATAATGCACCTTCTACATCGCCCCTCTCCATAACACCATAGTACGTCACCTACACCGCCTCTTTCCATAATACACGCTCTACACCTCCCTGCTCAATAATACACCCTCTACACCGCCCCTCTCCATAACGCCCCTCCACCACCCCCGGCGATCGTCCACCTCCTGTCTTCGGCTCACAGAGCGATTATCTGTCTCCTTAGGATAGATCACCAATGTCTGATTGGTCGGGGTCTGGCACCCCAGCCAATTGCCTGTTCTAGGTGCCGTGCCAGTGGTGGCCGGAAGTGCTCAGTTCTGGATCTGCTCCGTCTTCTGATAGTGGCAGCAGTCTCCTGTTACAATCAATGAGGCGGATGTGAAGTACCCGGCCGCGGACACCATCAGAGGACGGAGCAGATCCAGAAATAAGCATTTCTGGCCACCTGCACCAAGAGCAGCTGATCAGTTACTATTGCGCCCTCATAAGAAGCAATCCACAAGTGGGACCAAGGCCTAATGATGACACACAGTCACTATCACAAATAAATATTTACATTCAGGTACCTTATAGATGATGTTGTCTCTAGTCATTTCTTTCTATTCTTCATCTTGTCCTGACGCAATAATGACTTTTCACATTCACATCTCGTCTCTGCAGATTTCCATCTTCTCCGGTCTTCTGCAGCACATCCCGACACGATGCCCCTGAAATAGCAGAATGATTATAATACTTCTACTTAAAAATATCTGCCCTACACTGTGCCCCAGAATAAATAAAAGCCCCTCTTATTGTGTTCTCTGCACAAAATATGACCTACACTGTCCCTCTTATGGTACATTCCCTCCACACTGCCTCTCTTTCTATATTGAGCCTACTCTTCACGCTGTCCTTTACACTGTGTCCCCTTATACTGCCCAGTTTTTATACTGTGCCCTCATCACACTCCCCCCTCCTTGCTATGGCCTCACACTGTCCTCCCATTCTGCCCCCTCTCCATACCACGTCCCTCCACTACCCAGTCTCTATTCTGTGCCCCTCACATTCTTCTCATCCCGTACTGTCTCCTCACTACCTCCTGTGTGTCCATATACTTTTCCCCTCACTCCCCATCCTGCCCACTTGCTCCTCATACTATGTCACTCTTTATTCTGTGTCCTCAAAATTTAGTTCCAGTTTGCTCCACATCCTCGCTATCCCCATACATCACCCCTCATCCTGTCTCTCCCCATACATCACCCCTCCTCCTCTCTCTCCCCATACATCACCCCACATCCTCTCTCTCCCTATACATCACCCCTCATCCTCTCTCTACCCATACATCACCCCTCATATTCTCTCTCCCCATACATCACCCCTCATCCTCTCTCTCCCCATACATCACCCCTCATCCTCTCTCTCCCCATACATCACCCCTCATCCTCTCTCTCCCCATACATCACCCCTCATCCTCTCTCTCCCCATACATCACCCGTCTTCCTCTCTCCCCATACATATCCTCTCTCTCCCCATGCATCACCCCTCATCCTCTGTCCCCTCACGTATCACCCCTCATCCTCTGTCCCCCCACGCATCACCCCTGATCCTCTGTCCCCCCACGCATCACCCCTCATCCTCTCTCCCCTCATGCACCACCCCTCACCCTCTCTCCCCATGCATCACTCCTCATCCTCTCTCTCCACATGCATGACCCCTTATCCTCTCTCTCCCCATACTGTGTCCAAAGAAATTTATCCCTCTCCATCCTCTCTTCCGACCATACTCTGTCCACAGATAGTATGGTGGAGAGAGGGTGGGGGAGGGACCTGTTTCCATAGATACCCCCCCTTTCACCCCATGCTGTTTCTCTTCCGTGTCTTTAGCTCCACTGGCACACTTTTCAGCATCTCTGCCGCCTCCGCGCTGCGGCCCTGACTTCCAAGTCAGCAGTGTGGTCAGCTGACCTGGTCACATGACAGCCGTCGCTCTGACCCGGAAGTCAGCGCCAGCGTTAATCAATTGTCCTCGCGTCTGACTGACAGACACAAGGACAATTGAGCAGTGGGAGCCGCGCGCTGCAGATTCTATGAGTGCGGTTGTCAGCGTGACAGCCGCGCTGAGAGAATAACCGGCTCTTACTACAGGGCGGCAAACGCAGCCCCCGGGGGACTTTACACTGCCGCATTAGGCCATTATCTGACCATTTTCTTGGCTGCTTGGCTTTATTTTTGGTGAGTTTTTTCTGTGAACTAATGCCGCATTAGGCAGCGCGACAGCGCCCCCCTCACAGTTGCGCCCGGGGTAGATTCAGCGCCATACCCGCTATCTCCAGCACGCGTGGCAAATTTGTATGCGATGCAAATTAGCCACGTGTATAGTGGCAAGAGAATACTGCCAGTTCCTCTGCTGCGGCTGTGAATAGGGGGGGGCCCGGTGAAGAGGGGGGAGGGCCCGGCTGGCCCGGGGCTTAATAAAGCTATGTAATTGTCCCTCAGCCGAGCCGGCCCCCCCCTCTTCACCAGGCCCCCTACACCAGTCTCACTAGTAATGCCCTGATGGCGGCCCTGGTCACAGATCTGAAGAAGTAACTGGGATTATAAAGGAAGGATATTCCCCCTCTGATGCCCAGAACCCATTAGGCCCCGGCTGGAGGGACCGGTGTTTGATGAGGCCCCTCTGTGTCTGCAGGGTGAGATCAGTGACCAAAGTCATTTAATTTCCATAACGCCTTTGTGTTCCCCCCAAAAAAACGACATAATCGCAATACTAAGGCTGTGTGCACACGTTGTTTTTTTCCATGCTTTTTTCCCTGCAGATTTTAATCAATACGACAAGGAAAAAGTCATGCCAGCAAAGTCTATGAGAATCCTGACTTGCTGTGGACATGTTGCAGATTATGTTGCAGAAAATAGAAGCAGCGTGATGTTAATTCTTTCTGCTTTTTTCCCTGCGCTCGTGCTTGATCCCTACAGTGGATTATGTTAGTGTGGCAATTGCAGCTCTTACACCTCGCCTCACACACCGTGCATCCGGCATGGTCTGAGAGGCTCTCCGTAGTTTAGGAACCCGGGGTCATCATGGTGTCGACCCTGGGTTGCCATGGCAGCGATCGGGTCCCTGCGATCGCATTACAGGGACATGATCGCCAGGGAGCGGTAAGCAATCCCTCTCCCTGTTTTCTGAGTTCTTCGCTCGCATTGATCGCAGCATTCAGGGGGTTAAACTGCTGGGAGTGGCGCAGGGACCACTTCGTCAGTGTGAGCCAGGTCTCGGGTGTAACATCAGCCAGTGGCCCCGGCAGTGATCGCAGAGATACAGCGCAGGAACCCCACAATCGCCATGACTAAAGAGAAAAAAAAAAGCATTTAAAAAACAGGCAAACCCGATTTTAAAAAAAAAGTGCAAATTTTTCCTGCCAAAACATGCACCTGCGCTGCCCCCTCCCCCCACCTTTATCAGTGAGGGGCTGCTGCTCTATGTTGTGCATTGTCTGAACATGGTATTCTCAGTTTAGCTGCTTTTTGCTTTTCTTTCAGTGATACTTTTCATTTTTTTTCTCATCCTTTTTTAGTGAAACATTTTTGTGTTTTATATTTGTAGCTGCATTGTATTTTATAATTGTGGGGGTTTTTTTTGTTTTGTTATTAAAGGGAACCTGTCACCAGATTTTTCCCTATGCAACTAAAAATATCACCTTCTGCAGCTCCTGGGCTGCATTCTATGAAGGTGCACCTTGCTGCTGGCCCCCTTTTCTGACCTCCAAAACAACTTTATAAAATTATTACCTTTTCGTATGTAAATTATTTCGGTGGGCCTTATGGGCGGGCTCTATTTTTCCTTTGTGTCCCCCTCCTGCCACTGTACGCCATCCCCTGTCTTGATTTGCATTGATGACGTCGGCCCCGTCATCCTCCACGCTGATGCCGAAGTCTCGCGCAGGCGCAGTTAGCAGAGGCCACTATTGTGGGCCTGAGCAGAAACTATCCCTCGCACGCACCGAGGATGTATTTGCGCAGGCACGAGATTATGGGTTGGTACTAGCATGACGCTGGTGAGGTCATGCACAGCGCCGCCCATAATTTCGGCATCAGCGTGAAGGATGATTCACTCACCGACGCCTGCACAGGAGCAACGTGAAGCCGCTGCCCAGAGGAGGGTGGAAAAGTGGTGACAGGTTCCCTTTAAGGCCTCAATCACACAACCATGGAAACAATGCTCATGTTGCACGGTTTGTTTTGGACGCCTGTGTGCCATCTGTGTGACCGGTATCAGAAAAAAATCCACGATACTGAGATGAATGATTTTTCTTTTTATGTGTAAAACAAAAAAAAATAACTAAAAAATGTATGCTCAAAACTTTCTAAGGGGGCGGTTCGTTCGGCGTCACAGCAACGTCACTAAGTGGCCGCCCAATCAAAGCGGAGGGGCGGAGATGAGCGGGTGTAACATCCCGCGCACCTCCTTCCTTCCTCATTGCTACTACTCATGTGACGCCCTGGACTAGCCAGGTAGTCACAGATAGGCCCCGCATAACACCAGTCCCTCACTAGGTAACACCAGCCAACCACATTAAACCCTGGTCACCTCCGTCAGGGCTTGATGGGCACACCAGGGGGCGGAGCCAGGCGGTTGGACACGCCCACCGAGGAGTTCACATGTCCCGAGGCAGGAAAGCACAGTAGTTCAGAGAGTTCAGTTTTAGAGTTCAAGGAAAGTGGAGGTCAGGCCTGTAACAGGGCCTGAGGCAAACTGACAGGTGTCTGGGTAGGAGCCCGGGCACCTTTGGCCCGGAGGCATACGGTGGTCTCAGCCTGCCGGTGCCGGGAAGCCGGCTAGGTGGATCGGGACAGGGTAGTAGCCTGCCGGTACCGACCCGGTGAACCGATCCAAAAACCGGAGCACAAAGGGGGGTACTCAGACCATGAAGTTAGGTCCAGAAGCTAATGGGGACTAGCTAATTAACTGACTGAGGCTAGGACTTTAGGTCCTTTCCCACCCAAAGTCTCGACTTAAGACAACAGCCCAACGAGGGGGATAGAAAGCCACCGCACAGGCAGAGAGATGCCACGGGCCAGCGTCTGCGGACTCTTGACGCTGAAGCGCAGGCAGGCCAACGATACACAACACGGTGCAGGAGAAAGGCAGAGACCACCAACAGGGTGGGGGACCAGACGCAGCCAGCTGCGGGCACCGCCCACCATCATCTTGGTTTACCAGAGACTTGCGTGTGTTACTAACAACAGTGCCCTCCGGCCGCGCACCTCCCCTGCACCGCCCGCCGCACAGCAACCCAACGGGTCCCGGGGCCACCATACCTGCCCATAGAGGGGTTAACATCTTGCTCAGATGCCCGACTCCTGAGCCATTCATTCTCTATGTGATTGCTGGAAAGGCCGAGCGCAGCGCTCAGCAGCCCAATGGGAAATTAATGTTGTGGCATCCTAGGATTCGCACTGCGGGTCCACTCTAAAAGGGATAAAATTTCCCCTTTCTGACACTTTGTGCAGGTCCCGGCAGTCGGACCCCCGTAATCAATGAGTTATCACCTTACTGATCAGTGATAACCGGCTCTAACACACAGCGATGTGGAGGAACGGGCAGAGTGTTCGCTCCGCGCTGCTTCTGAAGACTTAAGGGCACTTTACACACTGCGACATCGCTAGCGATCCCGTTAGCGATGTGAAATTCTAGATCGCAAGTGCGATCTTTCGGGATCGCACATAGGTCATTTACGCATGTGCAATCTCAAAAGATCGCACCTGCGATCTAGAATTTCACATCGCTAACGGGATCGCTAGCGATGTTGCAGCGTGTAAAGTACCCTTTTCCAAAGGAATATCCAGAACACACCAGCGGAGATAAGGGTTTTTAAAAACCAATGTTGTGTTTGTTGATGGGAACATGGAAAGTTTGGGGAATGTGACCTTCCACTCATTCATTTACAATACAACTATAAAAATAAGTAGATGGTAAAAGCCAAAATTTTCTCAGAAAACGTCCAAAAAGATGCTACAAAAGACACCTCAGGAAAACTACCAGTGTTTGAATAAATCGGCGGGTTCTCATGCATCTAATAGATGTCGGCCGTGTGCACATATCCCAATTGGTAAAATCATTGTATCGCGGTTAGAGCCGCCATTCCCTCCTCCCTAAATGTCGTCCTCTGAAGCTTTTCTAGTTGGCAGTTTCCACTGCAATGTCTGCAGTCATGTGAGGCACGTAGTTATATGTGAGGAGCACAGGGGTCTCCGGAGTTTTGTACTCAGTACGGGGGGCTCTAGCGATAGTACAGACCCCCAGACAGGAGGACGGGTTAGATCTGTGCTGCATGGACTCCATTTCTGTTCTTCTTCTCTCTCAGTTCGGCCCCGGGTGAAGGTGTCCGGTCAGGAGAAGGGAGACTCCATGAAGCTTCACTGCCAGGTGTACGGATTTCACCCCCGAGCTGTGGATGTGAAGATTATGAAGAACGGGGAGGACGAGGTTCACTCATTTGAGACCACAAACGTCCTCCCAAATGCTGACGGCACCTATCAGATCAGGGTCAGCGCAGAAGTGACCCCCAAAGAGGGCGACAGCTACTCCTGTAATGTGGATCACAGCAGCCTGAAGGAGCCACTGAACATCGTGTGGGGTGAGTAGTGTCTGTACTGGGCAGATGATGGGAGTAAGTCTATGGAGCATGTGATGACCGGTGATCACTATTGTAATGTGTAATTATACAGTCACCGGCTTCTCATTAATTGGATATGGCTGCACAGATCTTTGTAACCTCTCTTAACGCCGTCAGACTTTGAAAGACTCAAAATGGTTACAAGAAGTGAGCGGTCCATTATTCTGGTGTCTTCCAACATCACTACAGCGGGGAAAGTAATGTGTGTGATACATGATGCTCTCAGTATAATCCATATCTCATATTTACCCTTCTGTTTTCTAACCAGAACCAACAAAAACATCCAACATCTGGATCATAGTTGCGGTCATCGCCGGAGTCGTCGTTCTTGCTCTTGGCATTGGTGGATTTGTGTTGTATAGAAGTAAAAGTAAACGTAAGTTTCTTCTCCTCCAAAAAGTCTTTTATTTTTTTTTTATATATATTAATATATATATATATATATAAATTTATTATTACAGACACAGTACTATGCATAAGTGTTAGGTTGGTGTAACAGTGGTATCTATAATAGACATGTTAATAGTTTATTTTTATCAATTATCAAAATGGAAAGTGAATGAGTACAATAAAACACAATTTTTGAAGAAATTCCTCAGGAGGTTGTCCTGAACATCTGGAAGAACTGAACCCCGATCTTCTGTGTATAAGGCTGTGCGGATCCTTCTGACTGTTCATGTAACAGAACAGTAATAAACCCACCTGCTATTGCTCTGTTAATGTTTCCCCTGCAGATAATTAGATTTTTGCCCTTTCCCTAATCATGATAATTAGCTTGTCATGTGGCAATGCCCACAGTGTAGATATTACAGCAGTGCCCATACAAATGTACCAGACACAGTGCCCTGGAGATGCCGCACATTCCCTCCCGAGCGGTCCTGCACTGTTCTCCATTATCTGGACTGGACATTAGATCTGCAGCCATTTCTGTGTCAGCGCTGGAGACGTCCATCAGTCCGGAGCGATCCACGATCAGTCTCTTCTATCAGGACAGATGTGTGACGCTCTGGGATGACTCTGAGAATCGTCACTGAATCCTGGACAATTTATGTTTTTCAAAAAAATATAAAAACAATACGTCCTAGGACAGTAGTTAGCGCTTAACCCAGAGACCCAATATATCTGCAGCTAGGTTAAAGGCAAAAACCCCCTTAGTTTGCCTAGATTCAAAATTGTAATTGCAAGAGATTTTCTAAGGAAAAAAATCCCCAAAAAAACAGCGCTGAAAAATGGGTTTAAATATTCATTTATTTAATGTTATTCTTGTCCTAGACAATAGATAAAATACCATTCGACACACAATCCACACAATCGCACAAGAAAAAATTGGTTTCTACACAAGTAAAATGAAAATAATAAATAATAGAAGTAGGGAGCGCAATAATGGCACAGCAGCCAATTACCCAATAGAGAAAACGTGATGCCCCGGCTGGTTGCAACCACGATCATAAAATTAGGTCAATATGGAGTAACAGTTACCATCCAATACACAGTTCAGTATCAATTCATAAATAGCGCTACGGTACAGTTTGCAGAGAATAAGGAGAGATTGCTAGTTCGTAAGCAAAGGAAAAAGTCACACAGGGGCTTATAGTGTAAACCGCATCTTCCAACGTTCTAGATGCCCTGAAGTGTATTTAGCGGCAATGCGGTAGCCCGCCAGCTCATGAAGGATGTCCCAATAAGGTTTGTATGTTTACCTGAAAATCAGTCCCGGGTATAAAGCCCCCGTAGGCTGTATTCCTGCACGGTGCTTTTATTTCTTCCTCTCCCGTGTATGCCTGGAGATATTTTTAGGATAAGGCTTCCCTATTTGCGCTCTCAGTTCAAGAGGAGCGGAGCCAACAGGCACTAGGTAGTGCTGGCTTCCAGGGAGTTGTAATTTGAAGCAGTAGTGCAGCTTCTCCGGCTTTTCCTGTAACAGCCTGGGCTTACGCCTCATCCACGGCTGATTAGTTCCACACGATGAGAGAGACCACTAAGAAGGTCTTCACCGCACAGAGCGAGCTGAGCAAAGTCTAAATCCGACGCGCGTTTCGGGGGCGTTACCGGTCCCCTTCCTCACGTTTTCTCTATTGGGTAATTGGCTGCTGTGCCATTATTGCGCTCCCTACTTGTATTATTTATTATTTTTATTTTACTTGTGTAGAAACCAATTTTTTCTTGTGCGATTGTGTGGATTGTGTGTCGAATGGTATTTTATCTATTGTCTAGGACAAGGATAACATTAAATAAATGAATATTTAAACCCATTTTTCAGCGCTGTTTTTTGGGGATTTTTTCCTTAGAAAATCTCTTGCAATTACAATTTATGTTTTTCAGTGCAAGATTTTTTCATTTTATCGTTCTTGCTATTTTTGAAAGTGAGCCTAATTGGGCGCAGCATCTTCCATCAGAAATTGTAAATTATAGTACAAATCTAAAACTGGTGCAGATTTCATATTCTAATACGTGGACAGTAAAAGATGCCGCGTATTTATTATGGGGCTTGTACATTTTAATTTGGCGCACCTTACTCCTGTTTTAGTTGATGATTGGTATAAGACTTTCCCCTGTGTATAGAGCCTGATTGACCCTTCATTATGGCCTTCTGTATATATCGGCATATACTGCACCCACAGACGGCGGCGGACGTCACCTATAGGAAGGACTATGTGTACCGCGGATCTTCATAGCCAGTCTATGGGAGCTGGGGAACTTTGGACTTTGTGATCTTTTATAGGACTCCATATACATCTATACGTCTCTGTACTGTATACCACCTTAATTAGGATCTCACAAAACGTTTCGCCATTTGCTCCAGGAGCTTTCCTGATAGATACAGTATTCTGAATATAGTACAAAGCCAAAGAGTGACCGGATCTGATGTATAAAGGTTTCCAGCTGTTCTTCATCTTATATTTCCTCACATATCAGGGTAAATCTGAAAGTCAGTGTACTCCACCAAAATAGATAATGGGAGAACGATATCGCAATATGTCCCCCCCATCCTGACAGTGACCAGATATTTCCATATAACTTGGCTGATTGTTCTGAGAAGGGAGATAAGCGGCTGCCGCACACCCCTGATCCCTGTCATCCCCACTGACAGCCGGGCTCCTGTCTGTGTCCTCTCCCGCTCCCCCATCCATCCTCTATTACACCTATGTTATTTATATGATGCTGGTGATGATTGATCTTTGGGTTCCTCTTCCTAATTCCATCTTCTCTGCTTATTACAGATAAGAAAGGCACAGTCTACACACCGGCCAGCCGTGAGTATTGTGCATATGTGTTTGTGCTGAGATGTCGCTGGTTGTGACGGCGTCTAATAAAAATTACAGTATGTGACTGTATATAAGGAGGCCAGGATTGTGGTATATGGGGTAAAATTATATCATAATCCACAGTTTATGAAGATTTTCTGCATCAAGGAAATACATGAATATTTTGTGCCCATTAAAAGGACGGCTGCTTCCGCACAGCGGCTCTGTGTTCTCGCTCATAGGTGGGGTCTACAATTCATTACATCCTAATTACCCTGTCTTAGGCCCCCTTCACACGTCCGTGAAAAACACGCACGTGTGTTACGGGCCGTTATTCGGGTCCGTGTCCCGTTTTTGTGTCCGTTTTTATGGTCCGTGTGGCACCTGTGTGAATTGCGTATGCTAGCCCTGTTTGTGTGTAGAACGTCCGTGTGTGCGTGTGGAATTAACGTGTATGTGTACGTGGAATGTCCGTGTGGAATGTCCGTGTGTGTGATGCACAATGTCGTTTATAAATGTCGGCTGACAGCAGACAGAGTTGCGCGATGAGAATGAACTCGGGTGAACTTCACCCGACTTCATCCTCGTACCGCGGCTCTGTCTGTGTCGAGTACTGATTAGCGGTCACCTGTGAAGGATTCACCGGTGACCGCTAATCCCCCGAGTGACTGAAGTTCCCCCCCTCTCTCATACTCACCGTTCCTCGATCCCCGGCGCTGCACGGCATTCACAATGCTGCGGCGGCTTTTACTATTTTGAAAAAGCCGGCCGCTCATTAAACAATCTCCTATTCCCTGCTTTCCCCGCCCACCGGCGCCTATGATTGGTTGCAGTGAGACACGCCCCCACACTGAGTGACAGGTGTCAAACTGCACCCAATCACAGCAGCCGGTGGGCGTGTCTATACTGTGCAGTAAAATAAATAAATAAATAATTAAAAAAAACGGCGTGCGGTCCCCCCCAATTTTAATGCCAGCCAGATAAAGCCATACGGCTGAAGGCTGGTATTCTCAGGATGGGGAGCTCCACGTTATGGGGAGCCCCCCACCCTAACAATATCAGTCAGCAGCCGCCCAGAATTGCCGCATAGATTATATGCGACAGTTCTGGGGCTGTACCCGGCTCTTCCCGATTTGCCCTGGTGCTTTGGCAAATCGGGGTAATAAGGAGTTATTGGCAGCCCATAGCTGCCAATAAGTCCTAGATTAATCATGTCAGGCGTCTATGAGACACCCTCCATGATTAATCTGTAAATTACAGTAAATAAACACACACACACCAGAAAAAATCCTTTATTAGAAATAAAAAACACACACATATACCCTGGTTCACCACTTTAATCAGCCCCAAAAAGCCCTCCATGTCCGACGTACTCCACGGACCTCCAGCGTCGCATCCAGCGCTGCTGCATGGAGGTGACAGGAGCTGCAGCAGACACCGCCGCTCCGGTCACCTCCACGCAGCTAATGAAGACAGCCGGCGATCAGCTGAGCTGTCACTGAGGTTACCCGCTGTCACTGGATCCAGCGGTGGCCGCGGGTAACCTCAATGACAGCTCAGCTGATCGCGCTACTCACCTCAGTTGCTGCGTGGAGGTGATAGGAGCGGCGGTGAGTAGCGCGATCAGCTGAGCTGTCACTGAGGTTACCCGCGGCCACCGCTGCATCCACCGCTGGATCCAGTGACAGCGGGTAACCTCAGTGACAGCTCAGCTGATCGCCGGCTGTCTTCATTAGCTGCGTGGAGGTGACCGGAGCGGCGGTGTCTGCTGCAGCTCCTGTCACCTCCATGCAGCAGCGCTGGATGCGACGCTGGAGGACTGTGGAGTACGCCGGACATGGAGGGCTTTTTGGGGCTGATTAAAGTGGTGAACCAGGGTATATGTGTGTGTTTTTTATTTCTAATAAAGGATTTTTTCTGGTGTGTGTGTGTTTATTTACTGTAATTTATAGATTAATCATGGAGGGTGTCTCATAGACGCCTGACATGATTAATCTAGGACTTATTGGCAGCTATGGGCTGCCAATAACTCCTTATTACCCCGATTTGCCAACGCACCAGGGCAAATCGGGAAGAGCCGGGTACAGCCCCAGAACTGTCGCATATAATCTATGCGGCAATTCTGGGCGGCTGCTGACTGATATTGTTAGGGTGGGGGGCTCCCCATAATGTGGAGCTCCCCATCCTGAGAATACCAGCCTTCAGCCGTATGGCTTTATCTGGCTGGCATTAAAATTGGGGGGGACCGCACGCCGTTTTTTTTAAATTATTTATTTATTTATTTTACTGCACAGTATAGACACGCCCACCGGCTGCTGTGATTGGGTGCAGTGTGACACCTGTCACTCAGCGTGGGGGCGTGTCTCACTGCAACCAATCATAGGCGCCGGTGGGCGGGGAAAGCAGGGAATAGGAGATTGTTTAATGAGCGGCCGGCTTTTTCAAAATAGTAAAAGCCGCCGCAGCAGTGTGAACGCCGTGCAGCGCTGCGCCGGAGATCGGGGAACGGTAAGTATGAGAGAGGGGGGGAAACTGACCGACAGACTGTGAGAGAGGGACAGACAGACAGAGAGACCGACAGAGAGACCGACCGACGGACTCAGGGAGATTGACCGACATACACAGAAATAGAAAGAATAGCCGACATCACTAGAAATAAAAACACCAAACGGACACGGACTATAGGTAGATGCATACGTGTTTACTAACGTGTGTGCACATACCCATAGACTTTCATTGTGTCCACGTGTGCGTGCTCCGTGCAGATAACGGACATGCATCCGTGCCAAACGCACACACATACGGATCACGGACACGCACACACGGACATAATGAAATAACGGACGTGTGACCACAATCATAGATTAACATTGGTGCACGTTTGGCCGTGTCTCCGGCATATACGGAAACGGACCAAACACGCACGTGTTTCACGGACGTGTGAAGGGGGCCTTAAAGAGACATGGCAGCACACGTGTCCACAGGTTGGTGGAGAACTCCATATACCACGATAAAACTGTGATGCTAGATACAACCTGTAGACCGTGTGGTGCAGAATTAGGAAGAAGCCGCCATGCTTTCCTCATACTGTATGATTCCTTTAAGTTTCTGTAAATGTTGTTCAGTATTTGCCTTCCTTACACATGACAGATGTCAGAATAGAGATAATCACTCTCTGGATGAAACAAAACCAGGAGAAAGTTCTAGAGAGAAATGAAAACTGCTAGACCTGAATGAAGAAAACAAAAAAAAAACCACAAACCCATCCAATAATAATAAAAGCAAAATTTTCCTGAAGTTTCGATTCACATTTAATCTGTGGAATTTTATTGCAGTGCGGAATCTCACTTTCCATCATTTCTTTCTTTCGCAGATTCGGACACATCATCTGACACGTCCAAAGTTCAAGTCACAGCCTAATGGTGAGTGGTGACGTCTTCTATAAGGCTGCCCACGATCAGTGTTTGTATCGTTTTTGATGTCGCATGTTTTTGCTGCGTCCAAAACACTGCGTTGTACAGTACAAGCATAGTGGATGGATTTCTTGAAATCCCGTAACCACTGTGCTTTGTTTTTTCCACAGCGAACACTGACTTGCGGTGCGGCTTTCCAGACCGCAGCATGTCAATTGTTTGCTGCGGAATCACATGCGTCCTCCGTAGGGAGAACACAAGCAAGAATCCTGATCATGGGTACAAGCAGCTACAGTCTTCTGCGTTCACCTGCGGAGGAGACGCGCAGCCCCGCACGTCAGGATTTGCTGCGTCCAGAATATAATGAGTCCTGATTATGGGCACTTGCCCTAAATGTGCCGGCATCTGTAGGAAACCTGGGGTCAGAAATCAGGAGAGTAGAGGGAGAGTTAGTGAAAATGTGAAAAAAGGTAATTTATGTCATATGTTGGAATACAGTGATCATTCCTAAGCGATCAGCATTTATTCAGAAAATCATATATTTTATATATATCCTCGTCACATGGACTGTGGGGAGCGGCCTCATTACCGCTGTTTATAAACCAAAGTAAGAGAAAAAAAGAAGAAGAAATTGCAAGAACAACCAGTCCTATTGGACAGACAGTTCTTCCTGGGAATAGGACAACCTGCAAAAAGAGGGTCTCTACTGGCCTAGATGGGACCACCAGACCCAACCAATAATCTTTAGCTCTCTACTCTCTCCAGCTATGGGAGCGCTCTCAATATATGGTTTATGTATATTTTATTATAGTTTATTAATGTAATAAATGATTAATATAAGAAGAAAACAGAGTTCCAGCAGCCGGAGATGTCAAAACACAATGGTTTATTACCGCGTCCTGAAGGTTCTTCACTGCCCCATGAGTGGAAAACGTCTTAACATTTTATATCCTGAGATGCCAAAAAGATTAAAGATAGTTTTGTAACCTTCGCACTGCTTGTGCTTGGTGATAATAGTATTACTCGTCTGATCAGACAGATCTCTTGTCTCTGCCGCCATTGCACACATTACACTGGGAATATAACTGACCTTTAAAGCTTCAAATCCACCAATCATAGAGTAATTAAAGTCATGTGATCGCTGACAAGAGAAATAAGTCTGATTTCTAATTAATCACAGGAGCATTTGATATTATTCTTTGTTGTAAACTGAAAAGCTGGTGCCTTTAATCCATATCTTTCATGGTTTTCAATTTTGTCCTTTTTTCCAAGCAGTTTCACTAAACATTTAATTCCAGAAGATATCTTACATGATGTGCTTAATATCCAGGGGCGCCAGTAATAGCGACCACAGCTGTATATGTGTTACTGTTACTTTCCTCGATAATAGAAGATTATTTTACATTTTATAATAATATAATACTAGAAAGGTGTAACAACCTCTAATGTGAATATTTTGTACTTTGTCATTACAGAACCAGACAAGAAACATCTTCTGCTTCCATTTATCCAGTCTATGAAGAATCTCGCCTTTCATCTGTCACAAATACTTTTTCATTGTGTGTAATTGAAAAGAAACTTGCCATATCCAATAATCTAATTTCTAACATGGGGCCGCTCAGAGAAAGTCACCACAGAAACAACTAAGAAAGTTGTAGCTCCTAAATTATTCCAGTTACAAACTCTACAGCGGATTCTATAATATTGAGATTTGTACGGGTCACAGAGATGGTCCAGATAGGGTATAGGCCCTGTCACACACAGAGATAAATCTGCGGCAGATCTGTGGTTGCAGTGAAATTGTGGACAATCAGTGCCAGGTTTGTGGCTGTGTACAAATGGAACAATATGTCCATGATTTCACTGCAACCACAGATCTGCCAAAGATTAATCTCTGTGTGTGACGGGGCCTTATGATGTGTGATTGGTGACAACCTTAGAATAGTAGTACGGGCCACATTCAGGACCAGACGCTCATCACCTGACCCGAACTCAACAATTTCATATATCTCTATCCAGCTGTTGAGTTCAGACCAGGAGACTTGCGGCCGGTCCTAACATTGCGGCCTATACTGAGACCTTGTTTTACAGACCTGTACATTCAGCTTTGCTATTTTCTGTCATGGAGACCTGAATCTGAAGCTCCTGCTACCTGAATCTTGGCAAATTTGGTCAGAACACATATTCATAGAGTTGTCTAAGCAACCATTGGCCCTATGCCCTGTCAGGTATATGGATGATATATATGTGGTCTGTTAGTTGAGATCAATCCATTATAAGGACAACAGCTAGAAAGTGCAGCTACTACAAGGGAAACGTGTGGCCTCCTGTAGCTCCTGAGCAATAATGGCTGACCGCCCGTTTCAGGAGCAGAACCGCAGACCAGCTTCATATTTGATCCGCTTTAATAAATAAGATGTTGGTATACTGCACCAAATAAGCAGAACCTCCAGGTTGTAGTTTATTATTTTTTTTTATTTGATGTATTTAGGGGAGATCTCTCCTCCGCCTCCCCCACCCCAGTGATGGACGGGCTGCAGCGTAATCAGACAGAACGGCTTATAGTGGATCCGATAAATTATGTGAAATACCCGACACTGGTGATGAATGTGTTATATGGCAGGTTTCCTTCATGTGTATTATTAGACGTCGCGCGTACTACTAATTTTCCTTTACGTTTAGTCGGTAATTACAATAAGGTTTTGGGGTTTTTAGCTTTAACATTTCTCATCTTTCACAGTTATTTGCAATCACAGCGCTTTATATTGGATGCCGGATCAGCCTAGATAACATTACATCGCTTATGTCATGATTTATATGTACTTCATGTTTTCAGAAAGGTTTTGAGTTTTATTTTTTTTGGGGGTAGTTCAAATTTTGTTCTAATTTTGGTGATTATTTTCTGTTTGTACAATTGATATCTGTGTAGGAAACATCACAGCCGAATATTGTGTTATACCGGAGGCGTCATTATCCGTTCTTACATATTACACCAGAGGATACAATAAAGAATCATTCTTCCTCCTCCGATCATGAATCTGGAGTCACACCTCGCAGCGCTCCCCATTATCAGAGTCCTCTCACATTTACAATGCAGTGATATAACACTTATGCCTCATCTGATCCCAGCGTGAAGAGGACGATTGGCGTCAGTTACTGAATATCACCCGATAGTGACTGTAAAAGGGAATCAGTAAAAATCATTCTGTGAATCAGAGATAATTTGATGCCAATGACCGGGGTCCGAATGTGAGATCATCTGACACCAATAAATATTTCCAGTCATAGAAAAAAAATAATTTAAATGGTAACAAAACTTATAATCCCCATGTGGTTTAGTTTTGCTTGGTTTTTTTTGTTTGTTTGGGGGTTTTTTTGTCGAATTGGGAATAATGATCACTGTAGGAGTAAATAATAGCAGATTAATCATGTAAGCGCTTCTATTGTTTGGACCTGATAGAAGTGGATCTTACAATGTTTCCTGATTAAGGATCTTCTTATGATATAAATTATCAATAAAGTACAATTAGACCGATATCTCAAGTGTCTTTTCTGTGTTACTTTTATTGTTGTGATTCTAATGATGAAATGTTTTCCCATATGGTCGCGAGAAGTAAAACCTTGTAATGTTAGAAAAGTAAAATCGATGGGTAGTTTGCAAAAGATATCTTCTGCTGTCAATAACATCTCCAGTCAAAATTTATAGGTGACCGTGACAGAGCAGAGGGCTCCGATATTAATGCAAGAGTTTGTATGTATTGTTCATATTAAAGGGAACCTGTCAGGTGCAAGAACCAGAGCAGTGCTAGGTCCATATTGCTAATCCCTGCATAATTGTCACTGTATACACTAGCATAGATGAAAAAGTATTTCTAAAGATCCTTTATTTTATGTTAATGAGCACGGGGATTAGTCCCAAGGGCATTATATCCACGACTAGTCCACCCATAATCATGTGTCTTATTTCACATATATAGCTTGGTCCTTTGCTTCCCATACTGAGCAAGTTTTTTAACTGCAGGTGAGATTACATATAGGTTAGGGACCCTAAAAATAGAGATTACCTTGGCGTTGGTTTTTGGGCTCTTTTGCATTGATCAATACAATGGTTAAATATCTCTTATATTCCTATTATTCATAGCAGTTATGCATATTCCATTTTCATGTTTTTCATTTTTTCAGATAGTTCATTGTATTTTTTCAGCCGAGTATTCCCATAGCAGTTCTGCTTTTCATCATTCCCCTATACATTGTGACTAGTGTACAACTCCTTATCCTATTTTTAAGTTATGTTTTTGAGTCTTGCACCTTGTTTACACCATTGGTGTTCCAGACGTACATTCTTTAATTAACAAATCTGTGTTTAGGTATGTAGGCGAATAAAGGTATCAGCTGCCAGTTTCCTTAAGCTGGGTTCACACATAGCGACAACGACATCGCTGTTACGTCACCATTTTCTGTGACGTAGCAGCGACCTTGTAAGTCGCTGTTATGATCGCTGCTTAGCTGTCAAACACAGCGACGCAGCAGCGATCATAACGTCGCTACATGTGCAGGGAGCCGCGCACACTGCTTAGCGCTGGCTCCCTGCTCTCCTAGCTACAGTACACATAGGGTTAATTAACCCGATGTGTACTGCAGCTACATGTCACAGTGCAGAGAGCCGCGCACACTGCTTAGCGCTGGCTCCTTGCTCTCCTAGCTACAGTACACATCGGGTTAATTAACCCAATGTGTACTGCAGCTACATGTCACAGTGCAGAGAGCGGGGAGCCGCGCACACTGCTTAGCGCTGGCTCCTTGCTCTCCTAGCTACAGTACACAAAGGGTTAATTACCCGATGTGTCCTGCAGCTACATGTGCACAGAGCAGGAGCCGGCACTAGCAGCAAGAGCGGCGGAGGCTGGTAACGAAGGTAAATATCGGGTAACCAGGGAAAGGTCTTCCCTTGGTTACCCGATGTTTACAGTGGTTACAGCTTTCCGCAGATGCCGGCTCCTGCTCTCTGCTCGCTTCATTTCGTCGCTCTCTCGCTGTCACACACAGAGATGTGCGCTTCACAGCGGGAGAGCGACGACCAAAAAATGAAGCGAGACATTCAGCAACAAGCAACGACCTCACAGCAGGGGCCAGCTCGTTGCTGGATGTCACACACAGCGACTGCAACGTCACAGAAAATGGTGACGTAGCAGCGACGTCGTTGTCGTCGTCGCTGTGTGTGACACCACCTTTAGGGACAGCATGGGTAAATAAATACCACAGCCTTGAAGGAATTTTGTCATAAAAAGGGAAAAAATGGGGCACATCAGCACTGCACCCGGTTCAACAAATAAAGTTGTATTGAATATATATATATATATAGAACTTGATTTTTAAACCTGATTAAGACCTCTCTGATCATGAAAACAGCCATTTGTAGGTGGGCTACATCACCCCATCTTGTGTGGTTTGAGTCTTAGATGCAGTTTTGACCCTCTGAGCAACCTGATGACATTGACAAACTATCGTCAGGATAGGTAATCAGTATCAGATCGGCATTCTATTTCAGTCCAGCTGCTCTCTTCTTGCTGTCCATGGTTTAAAAATTCCAACTTTACCATTCAATGGCCAATACTGGTCACTACCGTCATTAATACTATTTTCTTTTTTCATGATTGAGAATACAAGGAGGAACAAATGGAAAGATTGCAACTATATTGCATACAAAAGCTCAGAAACTGGATCTTGTAAACTCCCATGTTTGTGGATTAATTGAACACTTGCAGTAATTGGTTAAAAAAAATAGAATATATTAACCAAGATATGTACAAGATATTATTAAATGGAAAGACAGTGAAAAAGAGTGACTGCATCTGCTCCTCAAATTCTACACCGTGTGCAGAATTATTAGGCAAGTTATATTTTAGAGGATTTTTTTTTATTATTGATCAACAACTATGTTCTCAATCAACCCAAAAGACTCCTAAATATCAAAGCTTAAAGGGAACCAAACATCAGGATTTTCATGTATAAGGTGCAGCCAGTGCAGTACTGGCACTATGAGGCACATTGTGTACACACCATCAGGGGGCAACTCGGGTGTTTAGTCAGTGAAATCCAACTTTCTAAAGTTTGAAAAATCAAGCACTTTTTGATTGACGTGTGCACCTCTCTCCTAATGTCCGGGCGGGTTATGCACTTGTATCCCCGACCCCCCCAAACCCCCACTTCCCCCCCCCCCGCCGCCTGTTCCTCCCTCCCTCTGCTTGTATTCAAATTTCTCTCTTCAGAAACATGGCGCCGGAGTTGGCACCTGCGCATAGCGCTTATCTCCGGCACCATGTTTCTGAAGCCCGCAGTAGCTAGTATTACCTGCAGCTACAATATCGTGCCGCCCCAGGACACCGTGCCAGCACAGCAGCTGGCTAGGACACCGGGACGCCACAGGAAAAAGCTGACAGCAGCCTGCCAGCGACATCGGGGGTCAGGTGAGGTAAGTTCACAATGGACTCACATGACCCCGTGACGGCAGTGCTGCGAGACCCGGTCCCGGTGTCCTAGGCGGCTGCTGTGCTGGCACGGTGTCCTGGGGCGGCACAATATCGTAGCTGCAGGTAATACTAGCTACTGCGGGCTTCAGAAACATGGCGCCGGAGATAAGCGCACCTCCGGGCCATGTTTCCGAAGAGAGAAATTTGAATACAACCAGAGAGAGGGAGGAACAGGGGGGGGGCGGGGATACACGTGCATAACCCGCCCGGACATTAGGAGAGAGGTGCACATGTCAATCAAAAAGTGCTTAATTTTGTTGGATTGGATTGGATTGGATTTCACTGCCTAAACACCCGAGCTGCCCACTGATGGTATGTACACACTGTGCCTCATAGTGCCAGTACTGCACTGGCTGCACCTTATACATGAAAATCCTCATGTTTGGTTCCCTTTAATATTTTTGGAAGTTGGAGTGGGGTTTTTTAGATTTGGCTATCTTAGGAGGATATCTGTTTGCGCAGGTAACTATTACTGTGCAGAATTATTAGGCAACTTAATAAAAAAACAAATATATTCCCATCTCACTTGTTTATTTTCACCAGGTAAACCAAGATAACTGTACAAAATTTAGAAATAAACATTTCTGACATGCAAAAACAAAACCCCAAAAAATTAGTGACCAATATAGCCCCCTTTCTTTCTGATGACACTCAGCTGCCGACCATCCATAGATTCTGTCATTGCTTGATCTGTTTACGATCAACATTGCGTGCAGCAGCCACCACAGCCTCCCAGACACTGTTCTGAGAGGTGGACTGTTTTCCCTTCCTGTAGATCTCACATTTTATGAGGGACCACAGGTTCTCTATGGGGTTCAGATCAGGTGAACAAGGGGGCCATGTCATTATTTTTTCATCTCTTAGACCTTTACTGGCCAGCCACGCTGTGGAGTAGTTGGATGCATGTGATGGAGCATTGTACTGCATGAAAATCATGTTTTTCTTGAACGATACCGACTTCTTCCTGGTCCACTGCTTGAAGTTGTTGTCTTCCAGAAGCTGGCAGTAGATCTGGGAGTTGAGCTTCACTCCATCCTCAACCCAAAAAGGTCCCACAAGTTCATTTTTGATGACCCCAGCCCATACCAGTGCCCACCTCCACCTTGCTGGCGTCTGAGTCGGAGTGGAGCTCTCTGCCCTTTACTGATCAGCCTCTGGCCCATCCATCTGCCCATCAAGAGTCACTCTCATTTCATCAGTCCATAAAACCTTTGAAAAATCAGTCTTAAGATATTTCTTGGCCCAGTCTTGACGTTTTATCTTATGTTTCTTGTTGAAAGGTGGTGGTTTTTCAGCCTTCCTTACCTTGGTCATGTCCCTGAGTATGTCACACCTTGTGCTTTTTGATACTCCAGGAACGTTGCAGCTCTGAAATATGGCCAAACTGGTGGCAAATGGCATCTTGACAGCTTCACACTTGATTTTCCTCAATTCATGGGCAGTTATTTTGTGCCTTTTTTGCCCAACACGCTTCTGTTGGCTATTTGCCATGAAACGCTTGATTGTTCGGTGATCACGCTTCAAAAGTTTGGCAATTTTAAGACTGCTGCATCCCTCTACAAGACATCTCACAATTTTGGACTTTTCAGAGCCTGTCAAATCTCTCTTCTGACCCATTTTGCCAAAGGAAAGGAAGTCTCTTAATAATTAAGCACACCTTATATAGGGTGTTCATGTCATTATACCGCACCCCTCGTCATTACAGAGATGCACATCACCTAATTTACTTCATTGGTAGTTGGCTCTCAGCCTATACAGCTTGGAGTAGGACAACGTGTATAAAAATTATCATGTGATCAAAATACTCATTTGCCTAATAATTCTGCACACAGTGTAGTATATGCTGTCCAGTATTATTGTACACAGAATTTTTAAAGATCGGCACATCATACTTTCATCTTCATCTGGTCATGTCATAAAATGATCTTTTGTAAATCTGTTGATCTGTAAGATGTCCCTTCCATCCCACTAACCCATGACCCCTTTGGTAAGAGTAGCGCACATTGACAAAAGTTGCAAATGGTGTTTGGCATCATAATTTTATGCTGTAAAGTTGATTAAAAAAAAAAACAAACTACTGACACATTTGTTTTAATATTACAAGAAATGTCTACATTTAAAATATGCAATTTTGCACTATCTTGTGTGTTAATGAACGTCTAGGTGCTATAGATGTATGTAGTGTAAAATCAAGACTGATGATTCAAGGAGAACAGCAGAAAACAGTCGAGTGATATAAACATCTGGACGGGAGAGACTTAAGTAAAACTACTGAAGGAAATATAGGTCATCCAAAATATTTATTTACATCTGTGGATTACATTATGACAGGTCGTAGAAGCGAGGAATGCTGTCTCCACTGATAACGTTCTCGTTTGTGCCGTCCTTTGTCACAGTAACCATATAGATGACACCTCCGCTCGATCCATCTCTACCCATGGCCAGGGACAACGCTGTGAAACAAGAAAACGGCATATAATTGTCATCATAGAAATGCTTATTTTCACTAAAATAGATGTTTTGTGTAATTAAGGAGTAAATATTCACTAATTAGCCTACAACAAGAACCAAGGAAAACATCACATTGTCGGGGGGGCGTGGCTAGCTATGGTGGTGTGAGGTCGCATCTCTGGGAGCTCCTGCAGCACCACCAATATTTCACCGGCTTACAGATTATAATAATGGGCAAATCTACCCGAAAGTCCAGGGCCCGGGCCTCCTCCCAACCCCCGACCACCAAGGGGGACATAGCCCACCTGCTAACTCGGGCTAATACCCTCCACCGTGGGACCGGAGGTTTCCCGCCGTCAGACCAGATCAGGGACCCACCACAGGACATGCTGCAGGGTGAGCACACAGCAGCTGGGACGGATCCCCAGGCTCCCCTGCAGCCCCCGGCAGCCAGATCACCGCCCTGCAAGTCGGGTGAGGAACCCGTGCAGAGGCTGGGAGCGCGGCGGTCTGATGGAGGAGACGCCGCCGGCCAAGATGGCGGCCCCCCACGTGGAGACCCGGGCGGCAGCATGGGAGGACCCGTGCCTGCAAAGAGCGCACAGTCCAGCAGCTCGCCGGGAAGATCGCTCCTACCTGCTCCAGCCGTCACAAGCAGGGAGGGAGAGGACGGACACAGCACGGCAGCGTCTGAGGAGGTGAGGTGTGGAGTGGGGGAGAGTGGCGTCGCTGTCCAGGAGCCGGCGGTGGGGGATGGGAGCGCACCATGTGTCCTCCCAGCACTCAGTGCAGGACTGTCAGGGGTGGAGGGGGGGATGCCTGGCAGTGCTGTATCTGCCTTGCTCACAGGTTCTCCCCCCTTGCCATATACCCAGAAGGGAGACCCACGGAGGGGAAGGGGAGCTGAGAGGGGGTCGCTATTCCCCAATACCCCATGTTCACAGGCCCCCACACAAAGCCAGCTTCAGACCAGATCAGAACCGGGGACCCCAGAAGCGACCCCGCAAGATCACATTGCCCACATGATGTGGATGGACCCCCCACTCTTGCACACCTCTGATTCACCTACACAGTGGTCGACGGGATCGTCCTGGCCCTCGACCCCACCCGGAGACAGTGTGAGAACAGAAACTATGATCCGTGCTCTACCCCCCCGAGAAGGGACTCAGACAACAATACACTCCTCTGTTTGCGAGGTGGTCCCTGCCGGAGGATCAGTTGGGGGCCAATCCCTCAGTAGATTCAAACAATGTCCGCAGGAGGAGAATAGGGAGCTGCTGAAACATACATCCCCAGAGGAGAGCAGACCCGCTACCCTGGCGGACCTGCGGGCACTTCTGGAATCCATGCCTACCAAGCAGGATATAGCTAACCTGACCTCCAAGATTGTTGCTGAATGTAAACAGGAGTTTGCCGCAGTCCGCTCGGAGATAACAAACCTGTCAGCACAAGTGGACTCCCTAACTCAGTCACGTGACTCCACGATGAAAACCATACAAGAACTGACAGATACTGTTAAGCAGCACTCCTCCCAATTACAAAACCTCCAAGCTACCATGGACGATTTAGAAAATAGAAATAGGAGGAATAATTTACGAATCCGGGGCCTTCCAGAATCCATACTCACTGCGGACATCCCATCCACACTGACCGCTATTTTTAATGGGTTACTACGACGTCCGCCGGACACTTTTATTGAGCTGGACAGGGCCCATAGAGCCCTACGACCACCAGATCCCAATAATCCACATCCAAGGGATATAATTTGCCGGATTCACTTTTTCCACCTCAAAGAACTAATTCTACAGGCCGCTCGCCAGAAACAAACACTCTCATACCAGGGCAAGACTATCCGTATCATGCCAGATCTATCCAGATACACATTGGCTCAAAGAGCAGCCTTTAAACCCCTGCTCACGCTTCTACAAGACAAGGGGATTCCATTCAGATGGGGGTTTCCCTTCTCTCTGTCAGTAAAGAAAGGCCCCCAGATATTTATGATTAGAGCGCCTGGGGACTTACGGGGATTCCTGATGAATCTGAACCTTCCTAACATTGCTCTACCTGAATGGGAGTTGCTCACAAGGAATGGACTGTCTCAGGCTAGAAAGCCCACAAGACCCTCGGCATGTCCTCCTCCGGGACCACCCCTTAGAGACAGACCAAAAGGAGGAAGTAAAAAATAAGGGTCCAACTGCAGACCGTGGTATTGCATTCTGATGACAGGACTGTTAGAAGAATCCACATCGTTATTGTAGTTCAATATCAGTCCTTGGTTCGCCACCTCTATGTAGGTCAGGCTGGCACTTGAGTACGTGGGGTCTGAAGAGAATGCGGTAAACCCTGTTGTACTTGGTATAAGCGGTGGAGGGAGTTCCGTTATTGGGAGCTACCCCAGAACTCCTTCAAGAATCCAGTAGCATCAACAGTTTTATATATGTCACAGTTGTGTTAAGGCTCCCTTTCCCCTTTCTCTCCCCCCTGCCCCCCCCCCCTCTTTTTTTTTTTTTTTTCCCTCTTTCTTCCCCTTTCCTTCCCCCCCCTTGAGCAGTTTCATGGTAGTAGTGGACACGCTTATAGATTCATCTCTTATCAGAAGCCCAAGTGTATTTTGCTTAATTACCTAGCCGGTGAAAATAATCAGTTATATTAAGTTGAATGTTATCCATATTGTGGTTTCATGCAGGCTCCTGTGCCACCTTGTTAGCTGCTAGACCGGTCTTCGCCCCACATAGGGTAGGAGCCTCTGTCCTGCCTTTCAGGGTCGTACAAGCTCCTGTAATACGTTAGTACCCCTCTAGTTAGACTCTCCCGTACAGAGGCTATACCTCTGTCTTTTGTTGTCTCCAGTATTATCTTCTTTTTTTTTTCTTTCTTTCGATCTTTACCTTACTGTTTCTTTTTCTCTCTTGGCATTGCACTAAGTTCTGTAATCTGCAGGATTGTCACACTACATATTCGGAGCGATGGAACTGAAAATTGCCTCCTTCAACGCCAAGGGATTGAACACACCGGAAAAACGGGCACAAATCTTGCATCACTTTCACCGACAGAAGGTACAGATTATATGCTTTCAAGAAACACACTTTAAGGAAAATCACTCACCCAACATAAAACATAAACATTACACCAGTTGGCACTTTGCCAATAATACCAACAATAAGTCTAAAGGAGTCGCAATCGCTATCCACAAATCTCTCCCCCACCAACTAATTAGCTGCACACTGGATAGAGAGGCTAGATACATCATCCTTTCTTTAAACATCGAGGGCCAGGTAATAACATTATTAAATGTATATGCCCCGAACCAAGACCAACCTAGCTTCATCTCAAACCTAGTGGACACCGCCTCCCCACTGATTCAGGGCACGGTCATTTTGTGTTCTGATCTTAACCTTACACTGGACCCTGTCCTTGACAACTCGAAGAAAAAATCACATCTATCCTACAAAGCCATCAAACAGATTAGGAAAGCTCTCCTCAGGTTACAATTATGTGACGTTTGGAGACTGCAACACCCGGCGGACAGGGATTACACTTTCTATTCTACTCCACACGATTCCTACAGTAGGATAGACTATATCCTGATCCAACACTCGGCCCTTCCTTGGGTAGCCTCTACAACCATAGGTACCATATTATGGTCAGATCATGCACCAGTCTACTGTACCATGACGATCCCTTCCCTCGCCAAAACGGTGCACCCGTGGCGTCTAAACGAGAGCCTACTTGAGGACCCTGGGTGCCTGTTAGACGTGCAGGATTCAATAAGACATTTCCTCTCTGATCATGCTTCCGACACAACGGCCTCTATTTTTCAATGGGAAGCACTAAAATGTGTACTAAGGGGGGTATTAATCAAACACGGCTCGCGCATAAAAAAAGCTAAGGCTCAAAATCTGAGTTCAGCCCTGCAAAACGTAGCCAAGCTCGAATTAACCCACAAAAGCGCGCTTTCGACGGAAACGTTGAGGAGTCTTCTGAAAGCAAGACAAGAAGTAAAACATTTGCTAGATGACTCCTACAAACGATACCTTCAAATTGGGCGAAGCCGCGTCTACGAATTTGCTAATAAACCGGGACGGATGCTTGCTAGGGCATTACGCTCACAATGTACCCAAAACTTTATCCCTTGTATCAAAGGATCTAATGACTCCATGGTCCACACAACGGCGGAGATTTCGGAAACCTTCCGCACATATTACTCGAATTTATACAACCTTCCTAACCCAGAAAGCGCCCCAAACCCCGTTGCATCCCCTTTCACCATCCCGAGCCCAGAAGTGGTAACAGACCTAGACAACCCCTTTACTCACACAGAATTATTGGAGGTAATAAAAAACTTACCAAACAACAAGAGTCCGGGCCCAGATGGCTTCACAGGAAAATTTTACAAATTATTAGCAGAGCTTCTATCCCCTTTGATGTTGGTTGCATTTAATTCTATCTCTGAATCCTGCCCGTTCCCGGCTCAGTCCACGGAGGCTTACATCACTGTGATCCCCAAACCAGGAAAAGATCCTCACATATGCAAGAGCTACCGTCCAATTTCACTGCTGAATACTGATTTAAAAATCTACGCAAAATTAATAGCAAACAGGCTAGGTCCACTGCTCCCCTCGCTGGTGCACCCGGACCAAGTGGGTTTTGTCCCGGGCAGGGAAGCACGGGACAACACCCTAAAAACGATTGATATCATACATCACGCAAAAACCCATAAAATACCATTGATGGTCCTATCCCTGGATGCTGAAAAGGCATTCGATAGAATTGCCTGGTCTTCTTTAGCACACACCCTCACGCACATTGGTCTTGGTCCCTCTTTCCGTGAAAAAATACTTGCACTTTACAAGTCCCCAGCAGCTAGGTTAAAATTAAACGGCTCCATATCTAACCCCTTTACCATCCACAATGGAACCCGACAGGGCTGCCCACTATCCCCCCTCCTATATATACTTATCATGGAACATCTTTTGGCCGCCATTCGCAGCATCCCGGAGATTCGAGGAATTAAATTAGCAGGTAAAGAATATAAATGCTCTGCGTTTGCTGACGACGTATTAATTTACATAACCAATCCGGCAACCTCCCTCCCTAACCTATTGGAACTACTGGAGAGATTCGGTAAATGGTCCAATTTCAAAATCAACATGGACAAATCCGAGGCCCTCAATGTCTCCCTCCCTAAAGAAATGGTACAAGAATTAAAGACGTATTACCCATTTAAATGGCCTTCGGGCAATGTCATAACTTATTTGGGGATTCGTCTTCCCTCGGAGCTGTCTAGACTATTCCCCCTGAACTTCCAGCCATTCCTTTCCAGATTAGAGAATTCCTTGGCCGCCTGGGAGCGAACGAGTTTCTCCTGGTTTGGACGCATTAACATATTAAAGATGACAATCCTACCCAGGTTATTGTATCTGATACATACGATCCCCACATATATCCCAGCCTCGTTCTGGGATGGGCTTAGGCGACAATTTAAAAATTTCGTCTGGGCGTCCAAACACCCGAGGTTACGATGGGAGACATTGACTCGGCCTAAGGAGGCGGGGGGGACGGGCTTGCCGGATTGTCGTCAATACTATTTTGCAGCAGCACATGCCCGGGTACTAGATTGGATTCATAACTATTCGACTAAACTGTGGGTACGTGTGGCGGCGGATGTGTGTCCAATCCCGTTGGGGGCCCTGCCGTGGTTACGCGCCTCCCTATTACCCAAGAACATAGACATATCCTACACGACAGCCAACACATTGAAATCCCTGAACGTCCCTTCCCTACAAAAAAAAGGGCTGTTGGACAATTGTGGCCCATTACTTCCTATTACAGGAAACCCTAGGTTTACACCGGGGTGTACGGCTCCGCTTTTTTTGGGGCTCCCGAAAGCCCGTCCTCTTCGTTTTCACCAGGTGGCCCCCAATGGAATTTTGCTGCCGCTGAACTCGATCATGGGAGATGAGACCCCCACGTCTCGCCATTTATTCGAATATGCTCAACTACAGCACTTTTTTGCATCAATCCCTGAGAAAGACACGCTGGTACGCCCTCTATCTACCTTTGAATCACTCTGTCTTGCCAACTCAAACATACCACACGCGACCTCGGTCATTTACAAGTTGCTTTCGGAAAAACTCTTACTCCCCCTGCCGCCGTTCTGCAAGGCATGGGAGTTGGAACTTAACAAAACTTTCACAAAATCCCAATGGGAAAAATGTTTCTCCCTCTCTCATAAGTCTGTCATAGCCTCCAAATCGCAAGAAACAAGCTACAAAATAATTTCGAGGTGGTACAGAGTTCCAATCATATTACATAACTGGTTCCCAGAGGTCCCGGATACTTGCTGGCGCTGTGAAACGGAGTTGGGTACGATCTCACATATATGGTGCTCCTGCCCGACCCTACATGCGTTCTGGACCGGAGTCCTCAGGGCAGCGTCAGAGGTAACAGGGATCTCAGTCCCAAAATCGCCGGAAGCAATCTTACTCTATATGTTCCCCATGTCCAAATCAAACTTTAAAAAATCATTACTCAGACATCTACTGCAGGCCGCAAAAATAGTAATCCCCAGACACTGGAAATCCATGGATCCCCCGTCTCTGGAGGAGTGGTTTGAGGAAGTGAACTTGACTCACCGCATGGAGTCTCTGATGTCCGGATCTAGCCAGGAAAGGAACAAAGTCGCCATGACTTGGTTCCCTTGGGAAGCGTTCTTATCATCCCCCCTATACCATCATATCTTGAAATAAAGTGCAATGATTAACTTCTTTTCTTTTCCATCTTTCTGATACGCGATAGCGTGCTCTCTCTCTTTCTCTTTCCTGTTTGTAGTTTTTCTCTCTGGTTATGATAGTGAGTCCCCCCAAGTTGTGGGACCTTTGTAGGGAACGACCTAGAGCATTGCCATGTCCTTGAAAAATTGTATTGTACTTATTCACTGGGCCCTCAGGCCATAGATGCCAAAGCGATTGGTAATACATCACATTGTATTTCACTAGTCTATTTTCAGGATCGTTCCCTAGCCTCTTATCATACGAAGTTTGTGTGACTTATTGTGTACTGTATATTGTATTTGACCCGCGGAATGTTTTTTTTTTTCCGGGTCTCCTTTGCTTGTTTGTGAACAATTTGAAACTCAATAAAAATCTATTGTTTAAAAAAAAACATCACATTGTCATCATAGTAGTAGTCTATCGTTCAAGACCAAACTATGGCAGAGACCTTCCTGTTTTGGAGTGTTATGGACAACCATTAAATTACAGGTCATCTCGTTGTCAGCTGCCAACATGACAAGCTGAACACCGATGCTATTCTCAAATCTTGGATATTTCCGTTAGGCCTGAAGGCGCGTTTGATGACTGGTTCAGACATGATGACACAAGGCTGAAGATGAGGAGGCAAGAATAAGGCAACGACTTATCATGGCTAATAAATAGAGATCGCTAATGCTCGTTACTCGATCGAGCATCAGGTGCTCCGATAGGACTCAAGTACCGAGTATAATGGAAGTCAATGGGAAACTCGAGCATGTTCAAACTCAGATACTCGATCGAGTAACGAGCTGTGGGGAGCACGCTCACTCATCACTACTAAAAACATTATATGTACTTTATTTTAGATCAAAAAGTATTGATGTGATGATCTCTAGCTCTTCTTACCATCAACAGCAAATTTTTCGCACTGCTCCTTCGACATGCCAGGTTTGAAAACGGAATCCACATAACCGTATATGTATGTACTGCCCGATCCACCGATGGCAAAGGGTTGTCGTGTTATCATCCCGCCCAGTGTCCCGTAGACCTGTGGAGAAGATACACATTCACCACAACCACTCAATATTTATTCTTTCATTTTTGGAATCACAATAATAAAAATCTAATACAAGACATAATGATGAGGGCTCTCAGTACAGTGGTAACTCTCAGTGATATGGTGTTGGCCATGGTGCCAACTATCAACAGTGGTGACTAATGAACAGCATCTACTACTGCCAATACCTGAGAGGTTTCACAACAACATGTGACTCCTACATGTGGTTGGAGAACAGTGATGTCCATTACAGGAGTATTCTGGGATCACAATACTAATGGCCCAATGTCAGATCAGTGGGGATCCAACTCGTTAGCTAGTCACGGGGGCTTGTCTGAGCAATGCAGCTTCTTTATCACAGTCAGCTGCAGGTTTATGTGAGCCTGTCATGCCTCGGAATTCAATCCTGACCTTGTGCTGTGTGGTTGGTTTCCTTCTTCACTGAACCACAGCCTGATCAGTCACTGTCCAAGTGCTGATTATCTTTTACCTCTGCTTCTATTCTTCTGGTTTGCAGTCATAAGTGTTTTCATTTATTCATTTTCTCTCCCCTATCACATCTCGGGTGTGGCTAAATGTAGCGCCCCTGAGGCTCTGGTCACCACAGGGTACTGCATTCCACTTAGGGTGTAGTACTGATCATGGATTCAGGGGAGGTCGGTACCGGTTTCACCATCCACAACCACATACACACATGGGTTGCCCCTTCCCCACTGGGGACTGGGCTAGGGTCGGGTACCAAAGGGGTCGCCTACAGTGTGGTGTTTACAGAATGCCATCACAACCGGGACCTCAATCCACTAGCTTAGCACTTGGGTAGGGGGAGGGGCAGCCACCAGGGGGAGTGAGGAGTCATACACACACAGCAATTGAGAGTTCTCGAGCAGAAGTGATAGCAGATGTCTTTCCGGGTAGCTCCTGTGGGACATAGGAGTTTAACGGTCGCTGAGGAGATACCGTGTCAGTTCTCCCGGGGCCAGGGCAGTTCAGGGTGAAGCACCCTAGGGTGGTGCAATTCCACGTTGCATCATCAGACTTTGCCGGATGGAGGGTTTCCAAGCCCCTCTGACCACCCAAGTTTCCAGAGCCAAGTGGCACCTAGGATTCCGGGGCCTCGATCACGGTCAGACTCAAGGGGATCCACGCTACTAGCATAGAGAACAGTACTCTACCTAGTACGGAAGGGACTCTTAAGTGCTTCAAGCCACAGGGACCCGCACTACAAAGCGCAGCTACAAAGTGCAGCAAGGAAGAGCTCACAGACTACTGCACCGCTTCCTTTCCATCATCCTTCGCTTTCCTCACCTGTCCTCCATTCTTTCGATCCCAGCCGGCCACAATGAGGTGGGCAACCATATCTTCCTTGTACTTATAGCTGATTCCCTTCACCAGATTTGCAGCAGCTAACACCAAAGGGGGAGCTCCCATCTCTACACTGTTGGGAGAACAGAAAAAAAATAATATAAATCTTAAAGTATGGGACTGAAATAGAAGTTATATTAAAATCTTCTGTACTGGTTTGCACAATTTAAAAATAAATAAATAGATAAAAAGACAGAGCGAAATCTGCAATAATTAGAGTGACCTCACAATAAAAAATAATACCCATTAAAATACCTGGTGTGCTCCTTTTAGGTTTTTTTTTCTGGTACAGTTCCCATCTTTCTCTTTATGAATGTACAATGGCTGCCATCTACATCTATGCCCACTTTGGTAGTCTGAGACACTCCCCCAGACCATCAAAAAGAAGGGTGAGGGTCTGGACCTCAGAAACTGTTCTTTGGTAGTCTGAGACTCTGCCTCTTGCCCTTAGATGGACTAACCCAAGCAGGGAGAGTGCTCAATATACATGGAAGCCCCCTTTAATTTAGACATAGACATAATGAACTATCTGCCACTGTATTGTTCTGAATCTGGCAATATAAGATTAGTAATGTCCTATATCACATGAAATTAGATCTTAGTTTATGGAAATAGATAAACAATAGGCACTAATGATAGATTAATTGGTGTCCACCCTTTGAGCACTGACCTGTGCACCTCCATGTAGTATTGCACCATGTCGGCCACGGCTTGTGCGTCCGCAGCGGAGCCCGACAGAGCGCAGAAGATCTTGTCGTGGACAGGAGCCAGTTTATTAAATACTCGATTCACCACAGAATCTCTGTTAAAGGAGGAGAAAAGTATAAACTGGGCCTGAGAACCAAAGAAATAGGATACATACACAGAGGAGGTAAACCTACCCAGCGGACACCCGGGAGTCCGATCCAATGATGACTCCTCCATCAAACTCCACTGCAATGATTGTCGTCTGGAAAGACACAAAGTAACTGGTGATGTTATCATAGAGCCATTTCTCAATTGTAGGCCAAATATACATTGCCATATTAAAAATCAATATTAGTTCATGTTCGCGTAGTAAGGAGCTGATGTTCTCCCATGGAGGTTCTCGTAGTTGGTTATTTATTCATTCACATATTATATGCTGCATTATAGAATAAAACCAGTTTCAAAGCAATCTGTCTTATTGAGTTTGTAAAAAAAAATGGCTGCCGTGAGGCTGTTTTTTTGCTATAGGGTAAGTTCTTACTTTGCAAATCAATTTTCCACTATGAATTTACATATTTGCTGCACAATCCTTAATAAATTTAAGGTAACAAACAGCAGGTAATCTGCCTCCCATGGTCCAGCATCAGCTCCCCGACGATGGTTCAGTCCCATTGTTTTGGCTGCAGAAGTGGCGTCAAGGCTGCAATGCACGTAACCGCTGCATCCAATCACTAAGCTCAGTGTCTTCTACAATTATACACCCACTGTGCTCAGTGATTGGCTGCAGCATTGATGTGCGCTGTAAGCATTATGTCACCACTGCGGCCAATCAGGGACTGGAGCAGTGGCTGAGTTACAGCACTGAATTACTATTGTTACATTGGAAAACCCCTGTGGAAGATTTGGGGAAAATAGTTTTACGTATTTTGATGTTTGGCCAAACATTAAAATCTGAATTTAATTTTGAAAAAAAAAAATTGCCCTTCTAAGGATTTTATTAAGAGTCTAAACTCCTTAGCTTGATACTTTATTATGCTACAAATTTTCAGAGCACAAATCGTTGGAAATTTGCAGCAAATACACAGCATGTGGACAAAAAGCGGCAGATTTTCTTGCAGAAAGATTATTAGGAGATTAGGAGCGCGGTTGTTTCAGATAAAGACAGCTGCGGATGTTTCTGCCAGAAAATCTGCAGCGTGTGAATTATCTCCCTTTCCCTGACATTAGATTATCAGTATACATAATAACATACAACCAAACCTGGGGGTCCGATATCTACATAATGATTGATTATAATGTATAACCAGCCTCAGTGACGTTATGTCAGGTATATTAGGTGGGAAATGGAGTGGAGACCAGTAATCACTTTGTGTGTCACTGTATTATGATTGTGACTCACTGAGTTTTCCTTTAGGATATAGTACCTGAATATTCTTTGCTTTAGGCTATGTTTGCAGCGTTTTTGGACCCAAAAAACGCACCCGCGGCATGCGTTTTTACCGTGCTTTTACTGCATTTTGCCCAAAGCGTTTTTTTTTAAGTGAAATCTATTGATTGGAAGGGCTCAAAAACACTGTCAAAAAACGAAAGAATTGACATGCTGCATCTTCAAAATCGCAGCCAAAAAAAAGATACACTGTGCGGACAGCAAACTAGAAATCTCATAGATTTTGCTGGGGGATGGAAATGCATGCATTGGGGTGTATCTTTGTGACCTCAAAAATGCACCAAAAATGCAGTAAAAAATGCAGTAAAAGATGCAGCTTGTGAACATAGCCTTATAGTGTTATGTCAGTACGATTCTGGAGAATTTATACTATGAAGCAATGTCGCTGCTCCTGTTTCTCCTCTGTGCACTCCCCTCCCAGTGGTAACATACCCTGCTGTCCCTGCTCCCTCTCCACCTTCTTTGTCTTTTAAAAGGCTTATTAGGTAAATGACGAGACTCTTACCCCAGTCGACACCTCGTAAGAAGTGTTACTCGGACCCCCAAAAGAAGGCATCTTTCTTCCTGCAAACCAAAGCAAAAGTGAAAGTGAAGAGAAGCAATTCAGCTGGGGTCAGAGGAGCCGAGTGCGTCTGTGTCATTATACTCTGCCATGTGTGAAGAATCCGGGCAGAAGAAGCATCCAGAGGTGCAGGACAGAGGCGTCCACTTCATCATGTCATTACAAAAAAAACTAATTAAATGGTGAAATAATGTATATAAATATCTCATTTTCTTATTTTCTAATATAAAATTGTTCTAAAGATTATATTTTTTTATTTTAAAAGTAATAACAAGGAATAAGAAGAAGAACATAATAGATCCAACAATATTCCATATTTTACATTTTAAGTTGTAGAAACACTATTCACAGAGCTGGAATTTATTATTTTTATTTTTTTGGGGGGAGGGCATTTTGTGTTTCTCTTAAATAATTTCATATTTTGATAGATTGGACTTAAAGGGGTTATCCGGCTTCTTTGACATTTTTTTTTTATTTCCCTATTGGGCTACATTGGGGCAAGTAAGTAGATAGAGACCACTTACCTGCCCTGCTGTCAGCCCCTCTCCCCCGGCTCAGAGTGGTCATGTGACCGCTCCTGCCGCGATTTTGCTGCTTCCGGTCATTGCACGTCTACATGGGCAGGGCCATGTTGACATGCAAATGTGGAACAGCATGTCGCCTCCCTGCTGGGTGTCTACAGTGCGAGGAGTCACCGCCCCCTTCCCTGCACCCTCCCACACATTCCCCCGCACCTCCAGTAACCTCCCCCTGCACTGCTGTGGGGGTCCGTGACCTGGGGGCGGGGCCTGGCGGCAGCTGCCGTAGTGTCAGCTCCAGCACCGGGCCCCCTGCCCAGGATCGCACATTCAAATGTACCGGCATCACAGATCACAGATCACAGATGCCGGTACATTTGAAAGTGCTGATGAGAAGCAGCGCAGCTTCTCATCACTGTCCCTCCCGCTGTCTGTGCTCTCTCTCTGCACACAGCGGTGACGTCACTACTGTGCTGAAGAGAACACAGACAGCGCACGAACGTGCAGGAGCGGCGGGGACCGAGGACAGGTGAGTATGTACTCCACATGTGTTCCCTATGGGGATGGGGATGGGGGGGCTGGCAGAGCCATATGTGTGCGTGTGCAGAGCCATGTGTGTGCGTTTACGGTGCAGAGCCAAGTGTGTGCGTGTGCAGAGCCATATGTGTGCGTGTGCGGTGCAGAGCCATGTGTGTGCGTGTGCAGAGCCATATGTGTGCGTGTGCGGTGCAGAGCCATGTGTGTGCGTGTGCAGAGCCATATGTGTCCGTGTACGGTGCAGAGCCATGTGTGTGCGTGTGCAGAGCCATATGTGTACGGTGCAGAGCCATGTGTGTGCGTGTACGGTGCAGAGCCATGTGTGTGCGTGTACGGTGCAGAGCCATGTGTGTGCGTGTGCAGAGCCATATGTGTGCGTGTGCGGTACAGAGCCATATGTGTGCATGTGCAGAGCCATGTGTGTGCGTGTACGGTGCAGAGCCATGTGTGTGCGTGTACGGTGCAGAGCCATGTGTGTGCGTGTACGGTGCAGAGCCATATGTGTGCGTGTGCGGTACAGAGCCATATGTGTATGGTGCAGAGCCATGTGTGTGCGTGTACGGTGCAGAGCCATGTGTGTGCGTGTGCAGAGCCATATGTGTGCGTGTGCGGTACAGAGCCATATGTGTGCGTGTGCAGAGCCATGTGTGTGCGTGTACGGTGCAGAGCCATGTGTGTCCGTGTACGGTGCAGAGCCATGTGTGTGCGTGTGCAGAGCCATATGTGTGCGTGTGCGTTACAGAGCCATATGTGTGCGTGTGCAGAGCCATGTGTGTGCGTGTACGGTGCAGAGCCATGTGTGTGCGTGTGCAGAGCCATATGTGTGCGTGTGCGGTACAGAGCCATATGTGTACGGTGCAGAGCCATGTGTGTGCGTGTACGGTGCAGAGCCATGTGTGTGCGTGTACGGTGCAGAGCCATGTGTGTGCGTGTGCAGAGCCATATGTGTGCGTGTGCGGTACAGAGCCATATGTGTGCATGTGCAGAGCCATGTGTGTGCGTGTACGGTGCAGAGCCATGTGTGTGCGCGTACGGTGCAGAGCCATGTGTGTGCGTGTACGGTGCAGAGCCATATGTGTGCGTGTGCGGTACAGAGCCATATGTGTACGGTGCAGAGCCATGTGTGTGCGTGTACGGTGCAGAGCCCGATGTGGGGCTGTTATTTGCAATGCTGTAGTGATACCAGGTCAGGTGCTGGGGAAGAATATACTGACAGGGACTGTGTGTGCAGGGGGCGGGCAGGGGGCGAGGCTGGACACTGGGGTGGGGCTGGACACTGGGGTGGGGCTGGACACTGGGGTGGGCGGTGACAGCTGTGACTGGGAGGTTTTGCACAGGAAGTGGTCAGTTTGCTGGATCTGAATGTAAACAAGAAGCTGCAGAGAATAAAGGGATAATTCAAGAGGAACAAAAGTTAGAAAACAAAAAATAACAATGTAGGTGTGATTTATATGACAATACAGCACAGATAAACTCAAACATTTTTGTTAAGCTAATGTCGGACAACTCCTTTAACAGACATAACTGCTTTTTTTTTTTTTAAAGTGAGTATTTTCGAATTGTGAATAGCATTGTGATACATTTTATATATACAGTGCCTTGCGAAAGTATTTGGCTCCCTTGAATTTTTCAACCTTTTCCCCACATTTCAGGCTTAAAACATAAGGATAAAAATGTTCAATTTTATGGTGAATAATCAACAAGTGGACACAATTGTGAAGGTGAATGATATTTATTGCTTATTTTAATTTTTTGTAAAAAATAAATAACTGAAAATTGGGGCGTGCAATATTATTTGACCCCTTTACTTTCAGTGCAGCAAACTCACTCCAGAAGTTGATTGAGGATCTCTAAATGATCCAGTGTTGACCTAAATGACTGATGATGATAAATATAAGCCCCTGTGTGTAATGAAGTCTCCGTATAAATGCTCCTGCTCTGTGATAGTCTCAGTGTTCTGTGTAAAGTGCAGAGAGCATCATGAAGACCAAGGAACACAACAGGCAGGTCCGTGATACTGTTGTGGAGTAGTTTAAAGCTGGATTTGGTTGCAAAAAGATTTCCAAAACTTTAAACATCCTAAGAAGCACTGTGCAAGCGATCATATTGAAATGGAAGGAGCATCATACCACTGCAAATCTACCAAGACCCGGGCGTCACTCAAAAATTTCATCTCAAACAAGGAGGAGACTGATCAGAGATGCAGCCAAGAGGCCCATGATCACTCTGGATGAACTGCAGAGATCTACAGCTGAGGTGGGAGAGTCTGTCCATAGCACAACAATCAGTCTACACTGCACAAATCTGGCCTTTATGGAAGAGTGGCAAGAAGAAAGCCATTTCTCAAAGATATCTATAAAAAGTGTTGTTTAAAGATTGCCACAAGCCACCTGGGAGACACCAAACATGCGGAAGAAGGTGCTCTGCTCAGATGAAACCAAAAATCGAACTTTTTGGGCACAATGCCAAACGATATGTTTGGCGTAAAAGCAACATAGCTCATCACCCTGAACACACCATTACCACTGTCAAACATGGTGGTGGCAGCATCATGGTTTGGGCCTGCTTTTCTTCAGCAGGGACAGGGAAGATGGTTAAAATTGATGGGAAGATGGATGGAGCCAAATACAGGACCATTCTTGGAGAAAACCTGTTGGAGTCTGCAAAAGACTTGAGACTGGGACGGAGATTTGTCTTCCAACAAGACAATGATCCAAAACATAGCAAAATCTACAATGGAATGGTTCACAAATAACCGTATCCAGGTGTTAGAATGGCCAAGTCACAGCCCAGACCTGAATCCAATCAAAAATCTGTGGAAAGAGCTGAAAACTGCTGTTCACAAACGCCTCCATCCAACCTCACTCAGCTCCAGCTGTTTACAAAGGAAGAATTGGCAAGAATTTGAGTCTCTCGATGTGCAAAACTGATAGACACATACCCGAAGTGACTTGTAGCTGTGATTGCAGCAAAAGGGGGCGCTACAAACTATTAACATAAAGGGGACAAATAATATTTCACGCCACAATTTTCATTTTTTTTAGTTTTTACAAAAATTTAAAATAAGCAATACATTTTGTTCACCTTCACAATTGTGTCCACTTGTTGTTGATTCTTCACCATAATATTAAAATGTTTATCTTTATGTTTGAAGCCTGAAATGTGGGAAAAGGTTGAAAAATTCAAAGGGGTTGAATACATTCGCAAGACACTGTTTTTATATTTATTTATTTTTATATTTTATTTTTTTATTTTATTTTTTTAATTTACAGTTCAAAGAACTTGAACTTGTGATGGTTTAATTGCTTATACTATCTAAATAGTACAGTACTAAAGAATTGCAATATTTAGTAAAATCAATGATCTTCACGGAGGTCTCAAGATTTTAACGTGGGGGGGTGATGCTACTGGAACAATTGCACCACGCAAAAAAATAAATAAATAAAAAATAAATTGCCACTGTCAGAGATTTACAACAGCATTTAAATGTTAAACCGAAGAGGTTGGAGATACAGTAGATCCATTTGATGCTGGCTGTATGACACAGCCGACGCCTCCTGGATAATATAGTAATAATATTTATTCATTTATATAGTGCTATTAATTCCATAATGCTTTACACACATTGGCAACACTGTCCCCATTGGAGCTCACAATCTAGAGTCCCTATCTATATGTTTTTGGAGTGTGGGAGGAAACCCACGCAAACACAGGGAGCACATACATCCTTACAGATGTTGTCCTTGGTGGGATTTGAACCTAGGACCCCAGCACTGCAAGTCTGCAGTGCTAACCACTCAGCCGCCATGCTGCCCAGATATCATGCTGCTTCAACTCCTGAGCTCACTCCATGCAACTAGGATGCACCACTAAGGCCTCACTTCCACTTGTGTTTAAAACGGATGAGTGCAATCCGATAAAACATGCACTTGTGTTAAACTATGAGGGAGTGTCTATTTATGATTTTTTTTCTCAAGCCAAATCAGCATTAGAAAAAAAAAAACGCAACCTGCTGTGGCAGCAGGTTTTGCATCACATGCACCCATATAAGTCTATTGGTGTGTGTGTGTGAAACATCAGACTGCACTTGGATGACATACGAGTGCAGTGCCAAATATATCCATAGACAAGCAGCGGAGAAGATGGAAAGATCACTCCTTCCCTTTCTCCACACCTGTGATCCGATCACAGGAACGGATCACTTTTGCTTGACACTTTGTTCACGCTTGCAGCAGGTCATTAGCATATTACATCCAATGCTCTCACATCGAATGCCATACGTGGGAGTGACGCCTGTCTTTTGTTGGGAAGAGATTATCCAAGCAGGTAAAAAAATTAATAAACAATTTTGTTCATCCGGCCTCCCAAAAAATATGATCAAAAAGTTATATGAAATTCAAACTAGCACCAATAAAAACAACAATACTCCTGACAAAAATAATTATCATGCAGTAATCTATTGATGGGGAAAAAAATATAAAATGTATTGCTTCTAAACTATATTTTTTAAAATGTTTTTACTGTGAAAAAGTGCTACCACAGACAAAGAACCATATAAATTTGGCTTCCGTACTACATGACAGCAGCTAAAAAAAAAAAAAAACTTTCAAAAATTGCATAATTGATCGCATATGTATTTTAGTCCAGACCACTCTCTTCCTCTTGAAGTGAAGTTATGTACACTAGAAGTTTTTTTGCATTTTCTTTGTGATATTTTGGAATCTATGAGTAGTTTGTGCAAATAAAAATTGTATCATATATGAATCATACTTACAGCACCTGATTTTTACAAATACCTTGTGTTATGCACTTATAAACTCAAACACAGGTAAAGGGAGAAATAAAGCCTACCTCACTGTACCCGCACCCTACTGGTTCCTGTACAGACTAGAATATCCCTAGCTGCACAACTAAAAACCACAGCTTAGAATGTCTCCCAAAAAGGCCTTCGAGCTGTTTCTCGTTCCTCCTGATGAACTAGAGTGGAGGTCGCTGCACACAACTAATGAGGAAAGTGTGCCTGGCTAGACAGAAATTGAAGGTGAGAAAACTTAAAGCACTTGCTTAACGGTAAAAAAGAGAATAAGCAATGCAAGCAAGGGTAACCTCCTACCCACCAAGCAGAGAACATAAGAAATACTGTAGGAAAGGCAAATCAATAGAAAAAAAAAATCACAGAGCAATAACAACACTGATCCCAGCCTAGCAGGCAAAATCCCCTAGCAGTGGGGCTGGAACGCATAGCAAAAATCCACCTAGAACTATAGCCAGTAAAGAAGGTAGATGCAAGGCAAGTATAACTAGCCCCACCTAAGATGTGATAAGACAGAGACAAAATAGGAAACTGAGAACACCTGGTTAGTAACAAAGCAAGGAAGAAAAGCAAAGGTAAAAGAACCATCAGCATTTAGATAGAGAACAAATAGGCTGTAGAGGAAACCAACCACTTAAATCGTCACCGGATAGAGACCTGAGGCTGAGGCATGACACATTGAAATTCTCTAACATAGGAAACTTTGGCCTTGTAAATTATATTCACAGCTGCTGTGTAAAAACAGATGTCCTAAGAATGAAAATACAAATGAAAAATTTACATTTTTGTTCTGTGTGAAATCTTTTTATACACTCATGTGAACTTTGTTGTAGAGTTGAGAAAAAATATTCATAAGACCCTATTCCTACATCAATATCAGTACTCTATGGTAGCCAGGCCAGGGTCTTGTGAATTTCCTTAGCTGTCACTTGAATGTCAGCATCCAAAAGAGACGCCCAGGATGCCGATATTCAAGTGCCGACTAAAGAATTTCAAAAGACCCTAGTGCGGCCGCCACAGAGTACTAATGACAGGGGCGCTGGAATAGGGATCTGCAAATCTTTTTGCTGAACTCTATGGCTAAGTTCAAATGAGTGGGTAAAAAATTGTACATTAAAAAAAAAAAAAGAGGATTTTTCATTTGTATTGTCATCCATATGACGCTTGTTTTTAACCATCAGCTGTGAATAAAATTAACAAGACAGTTTCCTATGTTAAAGAATAGCAATATATCTGTAAAAATTGGGATCCAATTGTTGTTGCGCACCCTTAAGGGTACTTTACATGCTGCGACATCACTAGCGATCTCGTTAGCGATGTCACACGCGAGATCGCAGATGCGATCTACCGAGATCGCACATAGGTTGGTTTTTATAGCGCCGGTTACATGTGCGATCTCGGCAGATCGCATCTGCGATCTCGCGTGTGACATCGCTAACGAGATCGCTAGCGATGACGCAGCGTGTAAAACACCCTTTAGACTTGAATAGATGAGTCACATCTGAAGGAGACTAGTGCACACTGCAATTTTTTTCACATACAAATTCAGTCCGGAAAAAAAAATAACTCATCTGAATAGTTCCATTGAATAATATTGGTCCAAGTTCTTTTTTTTTTTTTTTGATGCACAGTACTGAGACCGAAAATACGGTTGTATAAATGAGCCCTAATGGGAAGCAACATCAGTCAGGTGACCACAGACTGAAACAACATTGCCGGCAGCACGGTTACTACGTGGTTAGCACAGAAGTTTTGGTTCATGCGTTCAAATACAACAACGGACAACATCTGCAAGTAGTTTTTATGTTCTCCCCGTGTTTTCGTGGGTTTCCTCCCACACTCCAAAGTCATACTGATAGGGAATTTAGATTGTGAGCCCCAATGGGGAAAGTGGTTATCATCTCTGTAAAGCACTGTGCGCTATATAAGTGAGTAAAATTCCTGTTCCAGTGCAGATCAACTGAGTAGTCTGTGCTAGATCCACAGGACTTAAAACAGGGGTGTATGTCTGATTTTTTTTTAAACCATCTCTTCTCCTTGTACCTTTTGGGCCCAATTAATCATTAGCGATTTACTTAAATCTCTTTTATTTGTTTTTCTTTTTGTCTTTCAGCATGGGTTGACTACAGTTGAGCGAGTACCTGACTATTCGTACTCGCTATACTCATAACAAGTACTGTCTAATTCTCGTGTATTCATCTGAATAGCGTGTGCAATGCAAGTCAATGGGGAATACTCACAATGTAACGAGTAACCCAAATGCTGCACTATTCGCTACTCGCACAAATAGTTCGGCATTCGGGTTACTTGTTACATTGCCAGTTTTTCCTCCATTGACTTGCATTGCACACACTATTCGGAATGAATATGAGAGTAGTAGACAGTACTCGTTATGAGTATAGCGAGTACGAATAGTTAGGTACTCGCTCAACTCTAGTACTGAGGTTTGTTGTAACAAAATTTTCAAAGTATCACACTTAGGTTCAGCGAATATACTCTTTATATTTGTCTTTAACTGTTTTTTTTTTACCCAGACTTTTCAGCACCAAAAATTACAAATTCTTTAAAAAGTCGTCAAATGGAAAACTCCTCTAAGAACCTTACTCTAGGCAGGGACTGGAGTGAAATGAGCCAAAGAATGCAACATTTGCAAAAAGTCAAATTCCGTGAATCTGTCTATAACATCTTGATATGCAAAGCTATAGAGGAAAAAAAAGACTTACACAACCTAAAAAGTGGCACAACATGTATATAAAATAAGGGACACATACTAAAGTAACTAAAAAGGATCAAGTTACTCCAGAAACCGGTAGAAACAGCAATGATGAATCAGGGTCTAAGGCTGCTTTCACACTACGTTTTTTTAACATGCGTCATGAACGTTTTTTTGCTGCAAAAGCGGATCCTGCTTTTACAGCAAAAAACGCATGCAAACGCATGTGTTATTTTGCAGGATCCTGTCACTTTAAGTTTATGGGCGGGCATTGGAGTCATGTGATCGGGAGTGAGGGGAATTGAACGTGACAGACTGGGAGCCGGTATCTGACAGCTGCGGAGGCTCGTAACCAAGGTAAGCATCGGGTAACTTGCTTGGATACGCGATATTTACATTGGTTACTAGCGTCTGCAGCTGCTAGGAGCCGGCTCCCTGCACACGTTACCAACGTAAACATCGGGTAACTAAGACCGCGGTTACCCGATGTTTACCTTAGTTACGAGCGTCCTCCGCTCTCAGGCAGGGGAGAGTGGAGAGAGAGGGAGGGGGAAGCAGGGAGGTGGAGAGAGAGAGGGAGGGAGGAAGGGAGAGAGGGAGGGAGGTGGAGAGAGAGACTGATCACGGAGGCTGGCTTCTGGGCATGCTCAGTAGAGCAAGCAGGATCCTGTCTATCAGCATGCCAGCGTTCACATGCGTTTGCGAGCTGTTTAGTCAGGATCCAGCAATTTTCAGTATTTGGACGCAGCTCAAAAACGCTACAAGTAGCGTTTTAGAAATAAGTTAAAAAACTGCAAGTCGCTGGATCCTCACTATAACGCACACAAACGCAGGTGAACGCATGCTGACATGAGTCCATTGCAAATGCATTGAAATGAAAACGCATTTGCACTGGATCCGTTTTTGCGTTAAAAAAACGTTAATGACGGATGTTAAAAAAACGTAATGTGAAAGCAGCCTTAAGGCTACTTTACACACTGCGATATCGGTCCCGATATCGCTAGCGTGGGTACCCGCCCCCATCTGTTGCGCGACACGGGCAAATCGCTGCCCGTGTCGCACAAAAGCCGTCACACATACATACCTGTCCGGCGACGTCGCTGTGACGGGCGAACCGCCTCCTTTCTAAGGGGGCGGTCCATGCGGCGTCACAGCGACGTCACTGAACCGCCGCCCAATAGCAGCGGAGGGGCGGAGCTGAGCGGGACGTAACATCCCGCCCACCTCCTTCCCTCTGCATAGCGGCCGGGAGGCAGGTAAGGGGAGCTTCCTCGTTCCTGCGGCGTCACACGCAGCGATGTGTGCTGCCGCAGGAACGAGGAACAACCTCGTTACTGTTGCAGTAACGATATTTGAGAATGGACCCCCGTGTCGCCGATTAGCGATTTTGCACGTTTTTGCAACGATGCAAAATCGCTTATCGGTGTCACACGCAACGGCATCGCTAATGCGGCCGGATGTGCGTCACAAATTCCGTGACCCCAACGACTCCGCATTAGCGATGTCGCAGCGTGTAAAGCCCGCTTTAGTGTAGACTCCTCATAACCGCTAAACTCTAGCTTATAACTGATCCTCGGCCGCCTCCTCCGGAGAAGAAAGATTTCCAGAGCTTCAGCGAATCTCACACATTACGGTACATTCTGTAACCTCCGATGAGGGCTTCTACCTGGTAACAGCTGACGCTGGGTGTAAGCTGAATTTCATAGGCTGCTGAATGAATCATAAGGGAACTTTACCCAAGGAATAAACAAGAGAAGGGACTTTCCTGTTATAACTGTCTGAGCGATAAACAGTGCAGAGGTCCAGATACACCCAGACTTATCTCACCGCAATAAATCCCTGTGATTCACCATCCATAGGAATCCACTACTCCCATCTCTGTAAAATTGCTGCAGATAAGCCCTTAGATGGCAAGATTTTTTTTAATTGCTGCATGCTGATATTTCAGTGATTTTTTTTTTCCCTTCATGACGGGGCAATTTGTTGGGGTTTTTTTCCACATTTTCTTTTATTTTTCCCTCATCTTTTCCTAAGAGCTATAAATTATTTAATATTTTGGTCCCCCATAGCCACTGTTAGCTTTCTTCAGCGTTAGCAGCGGGCAGTCATGTGAGTGCAAGTATACAATTTGCAAACTTCTGGTCACATTCCAACTAGACGTGTCTGGCCATGCTCAACACCCTTGTATTGAGCGAGCGAGGCAGTGCACATCTAGTGGGCATGTGACGACATTAATGCAAATTGTGACTGAAGTAAGATTTATGTCACAGCTTGTCATGAATTAGACAAGTGGGCATTGCCATGCTCCATCTCGCCTCAGGTCTTCCCCTTTATTTTATCCTCTTAGGGACTTGGACCACTTCTTGTATATTTGGAATACAAGTGGATTGCAGTATATAGCTGAAATGACAATCTATAATGAATCTATCAAAAGGCCCAGCACTTCCATGACAACCAACTGGCACCCCTTAAATGCATTGCAGGGAGAGCGTTGGATGCCCCCAAAACGTAGAACACCGGGGTCTAATGACATTAAAGGATTAATAGCAGTGATCGGAGCTTAGGTGTTACAGATAGATTCCGGGTATGATGTGGGCTCAGCACTTGAGGCCGTACCCGATATGCACCATACTTCTACAGCAGATGTCTGGAAGGGGTTAAAGTTCATGCCTTTAAAAAAAAAAAAAAATGTACAAGTAGAAAGTCTGTGATTGTGTATGATTATGAATCTAACAAGCAAAAGGTAGTTTTACAGAACCGCACCCTGTTTCTCATATCTAACATTACGCAGATATTCCGCTTCGTTGTCTACACCAGTTATGTCGATGACATTTTCTGGCTTATACACTTTTGTTACACAGTTCAGGAACTGTCTGGCCGGTAACAGGTGATGCGTGTGTTAAGTGATTACTCACTGGCTACACTCGCAACACACTGGAAATTCCCGAAGAAATAAAAAGGAGGGGACTTTCCTGCAGAGACAGAACCTGACTGCTGGGAGTAATGATAAAATGTCAGGCCTGCCAGCGGCCTTGTACTTATCTTTTTATTGCCATATTTAAAGAAATAAATTCCTACTCTGCATAATTTGTTGCAGAAAGTTCTGTAACTGTGTCCATTCCTCGCCAACAACCTTGTTCTGATAAATTAAATAAAAATGTAAGTTACAAAAATTTCTGCATCAAAATCTGCAGTGTGAGGATTAAACTTAAAAGCCCTGTTACATGCTACGATTCATCTGACGATATGTCGTCGGAGTCACGGTTTTCGTGACGCACTTCCGTCATCGTTAGCGACGTCGTTGTGTGTGACACCTACAAGCGACTCCGAACGATCGTAAAAATAGCGAAAATCGTTGATCGTTGACACATCGTTTATTTTCAAAGTATTGTTCGTCGTTTCGAACGCAGCAGACATATTGCTACGTTTGACACCCTGCCAATGATGAACAACATCGTTAGTGCGTCCGTCAACAGCGACGCTGGCGTGTCGTTACGAGCAATGCTCCACGCCTCCTCCGCTCTGATTGGTGTCACGCCAGGGTGTATGCTATGGACAATTATACGCCTCTGTTGTTGCTGGAATCGTTGGGAGGAATGCTGTGTGACGGTGTCCACACGACCACCTTGGTCAAACAATATATCGCTGAACGATGTAGCGTCGTTTGTGAGATGGGTACGTGTGACCGCTACAACACGACCTATGAGCGATCTTGCCAAATCGTAGCAACGATCTGGGCGTGTCACGTCGCTAACGAGATCGCTAGCGATATCGTTGTGTGTAAAGCGGCCTTAAGTCTGCTGACATCAGGCTGGAAAGGTTGAGTTGCTGTGCCCTGTGAATGCTGCTTACTATTTAGCAGCGTTGACCGCATAGCTGCATTAACCCCTTAGATGCCCGCAGTAATTGGGGCCCCTAACCACAGCGTTTAGGGGGTTAGAAAAAGCGGAGAGTCTCTCCCACTGGCACAATGCACTGCAGCTCTAGGGTGCCAATGTGTTGTCTAAATAACCCATATACCGTATAATAATGTCGATACTTTTTTATTTCTCTATCAATAAAGCTGTGTGAGGCTTTTTTTGTGATCTGCAGTTTTTATTGGTACAGTTTTGGGATCCAAAGAATGTTTTGAACCCATATGATTGTTTGTTTTTTTTATATTGGAAGGTGTGAAAATGTTGATGTTTACATTTTTTTCTGCATTTAATATTTAGTGTATGGGTTAAATAATATTATATTTTGATAGATCAGACTTTTTTTGTGGTGATTTAAACTTTTATTTTATATTTAATGTCTTTAACCCCTTCACTACCTTTGACGTACCCATACATCATAGTCGGGAAGGAGTTACCTACCTATGATATATAGGTAAGGTGATAATGTGAGTGCAGTAACTGTGCCTGCATGATCAGCGCCAGGAGCCCAGCTTAACTGATACCCGCTCTATAACCCCCTGAATGCCGTGATCAATAGCGATCACAGCATATAGGAGGCTGGGAGAGGGGGCGTCCTCCCCCACGCAATTGACACCCCAAAAACGCAATAATTGCTGATAATTGTCATAGCAACTGGAGGTCAAATAATGACGTCTGGTTCTGCCCAATACAATGGCTTGTTAAACCCTGCCAGAAGCATGGTTTAAAAAAATTTCCGTCAGTGTTACTGACAAGTGTAATGTATTGCAATGCATTATTCCAGCGATTAGAGAGGGACTAAGTAAAAAAAAAAGATTTTTTTTAAATAAAATAAAGAACACAATATATTGTACCAATAAATAAGTATATTTGTGCAAAAAAACCAAAACAAAACAAAAATAAACAATATAAATAAAAGTGGTATAGCTGAAAACATCATCTTGTCCAGCCAAAAAAATAAGCCACCATACTGCTCCATCAGTGCAGAAATAGAAAAGTTAAAAGTTCGGAGAATATAGCGATGCAAAAATATATATAGTTTTCTATATAAAAGTTATTGTGTAAAAGCAGCAAAGCTTAAAAAAAATAAATAAATAAATAGAAAATATATAAAATGTGGTATCCCTGTAACCGTACTGACCAGAAGAATAAAGCTGTCTTACAAATATTACCAGATGGTAAACAACATAAAGAAACTCCTGAATTGCTGGTTTTTGTTCATTCTGCCTCCCAAGAATTATAATAGAAAGCAATGAAAAAATGGTATGTGTCCAAAAATGAAATCAATAAAAATTCCAACTCATCCTGCAAAAAAACAAGCACTCACATGACACTAAGCAGATGCAGATTTGGTGCACAAATGTGTGCAACCAAATACATAGCTTAATGCTGTGCCTTAAAAGTAATTTTCGACCACATATGTATTCCAGCCAATTCTGTGCTCCAAACGACTATTGACGCTTTCTCCCATCCAAACCGTGTGCCCAAAAAGTAGATTGCTACCACATATGGGGTATCGACATACTCAGAAGAAATTGCACAACAAATAGTATGGTTTATTTTCTCTGGCTACCCTTGTGAAAATGCAAAATTTGAAGCTCAAGCAACATTTTTTGGGAAAAAAACCTTAACTTTTCATTTTCAGTATCCAAAGTTTAAAAATTTTGTACAGCACTTGTGGGCCCCTAAATGTTCACCCTACCGCTAGATAAATTCCTTGAGGGCTGCAGTTTCCAAAATGGAGTCACTTGTGGGGGATTTTTGTTATTTTGGCATGTTAGGGACTCTTCAAATGTGCCATGGCATCGCCAATCTATTCCAGCCAAAATGATGCTCCAAAATTGAAAATCTGCCATGTGCCCAAACACCAAACCCCCACATATGGGGTATTGTTGTGCTCAGGAGAAATTGCACAAAAAAATGGGTGGTCCATTTTCACTGGCTACCCTTGTTAAAATTAAAAATTTGGGGCTCAAGCAACAATTTCATGATCCAATGTTTTAAAATTTTGTGAAGCTCCTGTGGGCTCAAAATATCCAACACAACTCTACATAAATTCCTTGAGGGGTGTAGCTTCCAAAATGAGGTCAGTTATGGAGGAGCTCCACTGTTTAGGCACATCAAGGGCTCTGCAAACGTGATATAGTATTCGCTATATATTCCAGCTAATTTTGTGCTCCAAAAATCTAATGGGGTTCGTTCCCTTTCAAGCCGTGCTATGCGCCTAAACAGTAGTATTCCACCATATCTGGGATATCGATGTACTCAGGATAAATTGCTTAACAACTTGTACAGTGCATTTTCTCCTGTTAACCTTGGAAAAATGACAAATTTTGAGCTTTTAAACATTTTTGTGGGGAATAGGTACAATTTTAATTTTTCCCTTCCATATCTGCTTTAATTCCTGTGAACCAACTGAAGGGTTAATAAACTTATTGAATGTAATTTTGAGCACTTTGTTTAAAATTGTGTCACTTTTGGGTATTTTCTATCACACTGGTCCCTCAAAGTCACTTCTAACATGATGTAGACCCTAAAAAAATGGTTTTGTAATTTTGTTGGAAAAATTACAAACTTTTAACTCTTCTAACTTCCTAACAAAAAAACCCAATGATGACTCAAAAATGATGCTGATGTAAAGCAGACATGTGTTAAATGTTACTTATAATCTATTTTGTTTAATATAACTATCTGGTTTTTTTTTTTTTTCCAAAACATTTTTTATTGATTTTTCAAATTTGTAAAAACATGACAAGTATCATTGCAAAAGAAGAACATTCGTCTGACAAAATGTGACATAGAGGTGGGTGATACCCCAATTTGGAGTTCCATGTTGCTGTTCGATTTAAGATAGTATACAGTAACATTAAACCAAAACATAGGTAATGAAATATAATATAACATATGCAATACAATTCGTTAAATCTCTGTGTCGTCCCTGAATGATTTCAATTTTGCTAGCGTGTCTTGGTATTCCCAACCGTCTCGTCTCCCCCTCCCGCCAGAGCCCCCTCCTAGGTGATTCTCAGTTTACCCAGGCTGTCCTGAATATCGCTCAGGATATACCACTCCGAGTGAACAAAAGGTGCCATCAGGTTAATTATTTCTCCCTGTGTGAATTGGCTTTCAATAAAATGTCTCCATCTCACAAAAAACTTGGCTGTCAACCCATCTTTATCCCTCTCCGCTTCTAGTTTTTCCCACTTCAGAAGGTTGTGTAGTTCGCCCACAACCTCCTTTATGGATGGGCCCTCCCTTTGAATCCAGTGTTTTAAGATGCAACGCTTAGCTATCATGGCTATGTCATGCATTATTGCGTATTTCCTCTTTTCCTGCGTGCTCGGTCCTCCTCCTACTCCTCCCTCAAAGGAGTGGAAAATCCACACCATTAAGTCTAGTTTGCTGAAAATTCCCCATGTTGACTGGGCAAATAGTCTGACTTGGTTCCAGAACCTAGCGATTGTCTCACATTCCCATAGCCCATGCAGCATATCCGTTTTTTCTTTTTGACACTTAGGACACCACCTATCCCTACCTGGTATGTTGAAACCTATAATGGCCCTATGTAGAATTCTGAATTGAGTGTCTCTCCATCTCTCATTGGTAATATGTTTCCGCACTTGTACCCATCCTCTCAGTATATCATCCACCACTTCTTCCCTTCCCAATTGTTTCCCCCACGCTTTTAAAGTCCGACTATCCTCCCGTGAGATAAGCACCCCCCTTAGCGATCGATAAATTTTAGAGACATTTATACTTGTTACATCACATTCCAGTAACTCATCAATCGAACTTCTGTTCAGCTCTCTTCCAACCACACCCAGGTCTCCTATTATTCCATGTTTCAATTGTTCATACTGGATGACATGTGAGCTATTAAGGTTGTACTTATCCAACACTTCCCGACCTGTCATCCACCTCCTGTCCTCCACATTCATAACATCTATCATTCTCCTGACTCCCCTCTCTTTCCATCTAGTAAATAGCTTGTTTTCTCGTCCCAGGGGAAAATTTGGGAATGCCCAGGGGTTCAAGTACTTGGACACTTTCCATGAGAGCCCCAGTTTTTTCCTTACCGACTTCCATGTTAGCATGGTGTCTCGGAATATAATTGAGTTCCTTATGTGCCCTTCAACCCTGGATAGTGGGGAGTGCAGAATGGACGTCAGATCCCACGGTGACGCATATTTAGTTTCCATCGCATGATCTGAGTGCCTACTCGTTCCTCTCACCCAATCAATTACATGCCTCATGATACATACAAGATTATACCCTTGGACATCTGGAAAGTTTAGACCTCCCTCCTCTGCTGACTTCATCAGCGTACGCAGCTTTATTCTGGGTTTCCTTCCCCTCCACAGAAATTCTGTATACGCGGAGTTGAGCTTTTTCACATCCTTTAGTTTTAGCAATAGCGGGATTGTCTGGAAGGGATACAGCAGCCTAGGAAAGCTCATCATTTTTATCAGGTGGCATCTTGCCAGTAATGGAAGTGGCAGACCTTTCCATCCCTTTAATTGAACTGTAATTTTCCTGATTAGCGGTCCATAATTCAAGTTATAGATTGTTTCCACCGATCTTCCTATATGCACTCCCAGGTATTTAATTGAAGATTGTGCTATAGGAATTCCACATAGACAGCCATCCCTTATTTGTCCCCCCATTGTCCCATGATGCCCCTTTAGGAACATGATCTCGCATTTTTTTTTGTTCAGTTTGAAACCGGAGAATGAGCCAAATTTTTCAATCAAGGCAAGAGTCTGTGGCAAATCCGCACCGGGGTCGCCCATATAAAGTATGATGTCATCAGCAAAAAGCGCTGTCTTTACTTCTGAACCCCTTATCTTGATTCCTTTAAAGCTATTTTGTCCCTGTAGTATTCTTGACAACGGCTCGATTGCCAGGTTGAATAAAAGAGGAGATAATGGGCAGCCCTGTCTTGTTCCCTTCATCAAAGGGAACACGTCTGATAGAAAGCCCGGAGTGTGTACCCTAGCTCCCGAGTTGGCATAAAGGTTTCTAATGTAAAGTCTCATCTTGCCTACAATCCCTATGGCCTCCATTACCCTGTCTAACCACCCCCAATTTACATTATCAAACGCTTTTTCTGCGTCAAGTGTAACTAGGGCAGGTCTAGCCCCTCCCTCAGTGAGACCCAGTCTAACCGCGTCTACCACTAGAATTGTCTTTCGGATATTGGTAACGGCATTTCTCCCCTTGATAAACCCCACCTGGTGATTCGTAATGATCCTAGGTAAGATCTCGGCCAGTCTATTAGCCATGATCTTGGACATAATTTTTAAATCCTGATTTATGAGCGATATAGGTCTATAACTAGAGGGATCATCCAGGTCCTTGGTTCCCTTGGGGAGTAATTTAATATATGCTATGTTGGAATTTTTGGGTATTTCCGCCCCTCCCAGGAAAGCATTAAAGACTGAGGTTAGATCCGGCGAGATCAGATCCTTCAGAGCCTTATAGAATTCACTATTGAAACCGTCAGGTCCCGGTGCCTTGTTGGTGTTAAGCTCCCCAATTGTTCTCGTCACCTCCTCTACTGTGATATCTGCGTTTAAGGCACTCAAATCTTCCTCCGTCAAGCTAGGCATTTGGGCTTGTCTTAGCCACTCTGCCTCATCAGTCATGTCGTTATTCCCTGACCCATATAGTTTTCTATAGTAATCTCCCAACAGTTTATTAATGTCCTTAGGATCCGTAGTCACCTCTCCCCCCTTTGTTTTCAGTTTAGAGATCACTGTCATCTTTCTGCTGCCCCTTGCCAGATTGGCCAACATCCTTCCCGCCTTGTTGCCAAACCTATGTAAGTCAACCTCCTTGTGCGACCAGAATAGTTGTTCCTTTTTTTTGGCCCATTCGTCAAATCCCTCTTTTGCCTCCAACCATCTGCCTTTTGTCATGGGAGATCTATTTGTCACATAATTTGTATATGCTACCCGTACTGCTTCACTATGGAAATTATAATTCTCATTGGTTTTCCGTTTGATCATGGCTGCGTACCCCACCAGACGGCCCCTTAGGACCGCTTTTGCCGTTTCCCAAAATATCACTGGGGACTCTCTATGTTCCTTATTGTCCTCTGCGAATTCTCCCCACCACTCCTGTAGCACCTTATGGAAATTATCTTGCCTGAGAAGGAACGATGGGAATCTCCATATGATATCTGTACCTCTCCTGAATTTCTCTCTAATGCCCAATCTCACCGGACTATGATCAGAGATCACCATATTCTCTATCACACAATCTTGCGTTCCACTCAGTAAGTCTTGCGAGATCCAGAACTGATCAATACGTGACCAGCTATCATGAGGGTGAGAGAAGTGTGTATACTCTCTGTCATGTGGGTGAGTTAGTCTCCAGATGTCTTTCAGTCCTACGTCTTCTAATGTTACATCCCTATTGTCTAAACTCCTGCCCACATTAGCTGTCCCCTCCTCACCCCTCCTCCTATCTTCAGCTGAGTCTGGGACAGTGTTAAAATCGCCTCCCACTATAATGTTAGCCTCCCCATCTGCTAATATGGTGGCCTTTATGTCATCATGAAATGTGATTTGTTGTGAATTTGGGCCATAGACATTATAAATACTGAGTTTACCCGCTGGACTAACGATTGTTAAGTGCTGCCACCTTCCATGGTCGTCTGCCTCATGTGCCACTACCTCATGACTGAATTGTTTATTTATTAGAATCATAGTGCCCGCTTTTCTACCTTGTGCCGCTGCCCCGTAAACGGTGCCCACCCAATGTTTCTTCATGCGGAAAAAGTCCTCCCCCCCCAAGTGGGTTTCCTGTAATAAGGCAATGTCTGTCTTTAGTCTTTTCAGATGTCTCAATATCATTGCTCGTTTGTTAGGTGATCTCAGCCCTTTAACATTCCACGTAGTTATCTGTATCATGTTAACCTGTGTATTCTGCTTTTACTACTCCCTCCCCTATGGGCCCCTGCATCAAGGAAGACGAGATGTTCGACACTAGAATCACAGTTGGTACCACAAAATCGACACTCCCTTTCCCCACCTTGCAAATATAACAAATACAACAAAAAGCATGTAACTGTAAAACATATTTTCCCTTCCGAGAAATCCACAGCGTTTCCCGCCACGTTGGTGAGCTCCCCTATTCCTAGCCAAAATATGTAGCTCCCTAATCACCCCCCAAAAAATATATGTTCTATCCCCGGACTAACTTGAATAAGCCTTTGAAAATTATGCAAAAATTAGCACAGTATGTCAAAACCTCAGCAAGATTCTCCAGTCCTACTTATCTCTGACTCCAGGTAGCCATCAGTCCGCCCAGAACAGGCCCACTTCATTTGAATTTGGATGATGTTCCTGGACGAAGGAGAAAAAGAAAAAAAGAAAAAAAAAAGACCAAGGGGAGAGAAGATGGAGAAAGAAAGAAGAAGAACAAAAAAAAAAAAAAAAAAAAAAAAAAGAGAGGGGGGGGGAAGAGGACCCAGACTTTGGGATGTTTTCCTCTCTTTTCTCCCTTCCCCCTCCTCCTCTCACCTCCCCAACCCTCTCTCCGTAATGCATCCTCCTCAACGCCTCTCCCTGTTTGGGAAGAGAGAAAAAAAAAAAAAAAAAACAAAAAAAAAAAAAACAGGCAAAAAAAGGAAAAACAATGAGCGAGTTCCAGTTCAGGTATCATGGTTTCTCTCCAAGGGTTGGTTCCTGTGTTCCAGGCGAGAATTATGCTGTCGACCCGGGCTTGGCCTCCTTTCCTCCCTGGTCTCGACTTGCTTTTGTCCCCCAAGACGTCCCACATCTCTTCCTGAGCTTGTGGGGGATCCTCTTCTATTATTCCCTTCTCCACTAGCTCCTTTTTCTTGCCTTTCTGACCTAGTCTTGTTGAGCTCTGCCATGAGAATGTTTTCTGCTTCTTTGTAGTCCTTGTAGTATACAAACGAGCCATTGGGGTTTCTAACTTTCAGTGTAGCAGGGTATAATAGCTGGCACTTTACTTTTTTGTTGTACAGAAATGAGCAAATTTTGGTAAATTCTTTTCTCCTTCTGGATACTTCCGCTGAATAATCCCCAAAAATTAGCAGTCTGTTGCCTTGATATTGTAGTGGACGCTTTCGTTCTCTAAAGGCCCTCAATATTTCCTCCTTATGCTTATAATCAAGGTACTTGACAATCACCTGCCTGGCTCTTATCGGGGTATTCTTGTTTGAGTTTTGGCCCTCTCCCTTATTCGCCTCCTGGTGTCTCAGTGGACCCACTCTGTGGGCTCTTTCAACTCTGAATTTCGCCTTTATGCCCAGGGCCTGCGGTAGCTCCAACTCGCATATATTATCCAACTGTCCAATCGACACAGACTCTGGCAACCCGACTATACGTAAGTTGTTTCGTCTCGATCTGTTTTCCAAATCGTCCGCTTTATCCTTCAAGTATTCATTAGATTTTGCTAGAGCTGCTATTTGTGCTTGCATAGCCAGTATTGTCTCCTCGGAGTCAGATATTCTCTGCTCTGATTCTGCCAGTCTAGAGGCATGGGCATTTATCTGTTTTTGCATATTAGCTAATGATGTTTGTATGGCTGCCTCAATAGCCACTTTAACCTCTTTTGACAAGTGTGATGTCACTTCTTCAGCCAGTTTTTTATAGTCCACATTAAGCTTTTGTGTGTACTTGTCTTGGCCTGCAGGTGGTGCTGTTTTCTTAGTTCTCTTTGTCTGGACTGGGCCACCACCTCCATCCCCCAATAGCTTGCAGGCTTGTGATGTTGGTGTAGTAAGCTGCTTTTTGTTTCCTTTGGAAGGGGTACTATGAATTCTTGCATTTGACTTCCTGTGAGTCTGAGTGGGATTAATCTCCCTGTGCTGTTTGTCAGTTTCATCCTCCAACACTGCTGTGTCTCTGAGCTGCCCTGCTTTGTCTGCATCTTCTCTCCCCTCTGCCTCCATATCTCCTTCATCCTCCCATTGCGATCCACCATCATCAGTCCCCTGCATCCACCTCTCTCCTGCTGTGTCCTCCTGTGACTCCTCGCTCATATCTTCCTTATCTCCTGTCTCCTCGCTCATATCTCCCTTATCTCTCCCCTTCCAGCTCTGTGTTTGCTTTTCTGTGTCTCTCACCATGCGTTCAGGCTCCTCCCCCATCAGGCTCGGCGCCATTATCTTATCTTCTCCCCTGTCCATATCAAAGCTTCTCCAGGCTGCCTCACTGCTCCCAGAGCTTCTCAGGAGGTACCTTTCCATAGCTGTCTGCTTTAGGTAACCTCCTGTGCTGCTCTCTGTTTGGTGGCTCGTCCGGGGGGGTCTGTTTTTAGTCGGTTTCTGTGAGGGGTGGCAGGAGATTCTCCTCTAAGCTTCCACCTCAGCCAGGACAGGAACAGGAAGTCACTATCTGGTTTTTAAGGGCACAAAAAAAATTCTAAGTTTTAAAATTGCAATATTTTCAAATTTATATTTAAATTTTTAATATTTTCATGAATAAATGCAAATCACATGGACCAAAATGTACCACTGTCATGAATTACAATGTGTCACGAAAAAAAACAATCTCAGAATTATTGGGATATGTTGAACTGTTGCCGAGTTTTTACCACATTAAGGCCATGTGCGCACGTTGCGTTTTTTCTTGCGTTTCCGCAGCATTTTGAGCTACAGTGTTTTAATGCAAAAATGCATGTGTTTTGATTTCCAAGCAAAGTCAATGGAAAATAGGGCTTTCTTGTGTGCACGATGCTTTAAAAAACGCAAACTTTTGCGTTTTTTGGCATTATAGTGAGGTCATGATGACGTTTCCTTTTGCCTTCAAATCCAGCCCGACTTAAAAAAAAAAGATATTAATACACTGCACTCTCAAATATATTAGAAGTAGAAGAAAAACTTGAACAAAGTTGATTCCTTTTGCAAAAACGTGGAATTTTATTTATACAGTGACAAGGGAGGAAGACGTTTCGGCCTAAATACGGGCCTTTCTCACGCCGGGTCACTAGGGAAGGGGAACAGAAGTAATAATCAATTTTTTACAATATTATACAAAATTTACATATATACAGATAAGTAAAACAACCCATGAAGGGAATAAAGTGAATTGCTGTAAATACAACGATGACAGATATAGGCAAAAGGCAACTCTGCCATGTAGGATTATACCGAATATAAGGCAGTGCTATGAAGAAGACAGCAAGACAAGCATAAATGGCATACCTTTACTAGCAAAAGACAGTTTCTCTCAAGAATATTTGCTTTATTCTATGTAGTCTGCAATTGCAGGGATAAGAGATGAATAAAGAGGAACTCCACCCAGGGTATGTTAGAATAGAGATCACAGGAGAAGAGCTCTGTAGATAAAATGGTATGTGCATGAGTAAAAAACATGTAACCGGAAGTAGAGGTTTCTAAATCTGTCTCAGTACCTGTTTTGCATATTCATTACATATGAACTGTTCAGGAGTGGATGTACGTCCTTTGCAGTAGATGTGGAAACACGGGAAGAATTCCCTGATATGTTGCACCTTAATGGATATAGAGTCAGTTATTTATAAGACTAAGGTATATATTGGTTCCTATTCATAGTGTCACTCAGTAAAATACCTGGTAGTTGAAGTAGATGGGGACAGCCGTATAGAGGGAGTTTATGGTATACAGCGTGTATTCATTACACACGGGCCGTTCAGGTGTGGACATATGTCTTTTGCGGAAGACGTAGTGGCTAGGGAAAAACCCGTTGCTAAGTTGCACCTTAGTAGATATAAAGTAAGTTATAAATGAAACACAAGCATGTACTGGGTCTTAATTATTGCATCACTACTTTAGCTACCTGCTGATTGCGGTGGATGAGGCCAGTCATATAAGGGCAAATTTTTGTTATGGTGTACTGAGGAGTGCTTCCATCTACAATCAAAGTCATAATAGCCAATATTATACAGATGTTTACAGGCAATGTATGCATATGGGGTTGCATCTGAGTCAAGCATATGATCACAAGGTATGAACACAGACCCATCTTGCTAGTTTGCATTAAGGTGAACAAAAATGCCAAGGAACAAAGACATACTACCTGTATACTGCATATGAGAGATTTGGTGTATAAGGGTGGAATGCAAGAGGTCCTCTACAAGGTAAGAGAGACAAAGTCTAGTTTTAGTATAGCGTTGTGATCTGGCTGAGTGTCAAAGGAGCTGTCGACATACCTTATAGCCGCCTTCCCAGGTTGTGGCTCGAGTGTGCTATGTGCCAGGATCTGCCGGCTTTTAATGCCGTGACCCGGAAGTGCCGTTCGCCGTTTGCGCATGCGCAGTGGTAGTCGGCCTTGCTATTAGAATATCTGTGGTTACCGTTAGGTATAGAGGAAAAGCGCCCGCGCATGCGCAGTGCGTTAAATTCCGGACTTAGACACAGAAGGAGCATACAGCAACACTGGGAAGGCGTTGTAGATGTAGGTATATGAAAATGAAGTGGTATGATTGGGTTGCTGGTTTCAGAGGTCAGAAATGGAAAGGGAGAGATAGAGAATGTTGGTAAAAATAGATATTTAGGAGTACAATAGTAAAATGAGGATAAAGTCAGTATAAGGGAGGCAGTAGAACCATACTTCGTATAAAACCACATTGGCTGACCCTCCTAGCATATCGGTATACGGAAGACAATGAATTAAGAATAGGTATGTAGATAATTCAGCAGATTTATCCTAGACAAAACAATATTTAAACTGTAATGGAACATAATACGATCCTGTCATTTCACATCCAATGTTGTGTAGTACACTTGATTTATAATGTAGAGGTCCAGGAGGAGGATATACTCTGGAATTAATAATTGGTTAGACATATTTCATTTCTACAAATAACAAGGTAGGGTCCCAACATGCTAGAGAGAATACATGATCATATACTATGAACTATATAGAAGTGCAATTTTTATACGTTACCATCTATGGAGAAGTGCACGATGTGGGAAGAGAGAAGAGAAAGGGTGACATCTTTCAAGTTTTCTGTAAGCAATACAAGCTAGTTAGTATATGGTAGTAACCATAAAGTCCATCACAGGAATAAGTCACAGGAAGTAACTATAAACTTTACATTGGCCAATCTAGCTCTCTATTCAGGCCTTTAGGGGTTAGTGTCTGTAACTTGTGGATCCAAAAGCTCTCCCTTCTTCTGAGGAGCTCGATGTGGTTGCCGCCCCTCCTTGGTCTATGGACTTTCTCAATCACTTGGTAGCGTAACTGTGCTATTGTGTGTTTTGCCTCATGGAAGTGATGAGGGATTGGTAGCCATATTTTACCACACCTAATGGTAGATTTATGGCTAGCAATACGGTCACCCACGTGTTGGATGGTTTCCCCTATGTAGAGGAGGCCGCAGGGGCACTTAATGAGGTATATGACAAAATTACTCTCACACGTGAAGTGTTCCTTGATGTAAAAGCTCTTCCCAGACCTAGGGTGCGTAAAGTGATCCCCTTTAATCACATTGGAGCATGACGGGCAGTTTAAACAGGGAAAGGTTCCGGTTCGTTTTGGTGCCAGGAACGTCTGCGTGTCTAGTTTTTTGTCACTGCCTACGTCTGCTCTAACTAAAGAGTCCTTGATGTTTTTGGGTCTTTTTTTGCACATAATGGGGGGAAGTAGAAAGGTGTCAATTTGTGGATAGGCTTTTCTCAGAAGGGGCCAGTGGCGGTGGATAATGTTATAAATTTTTGGCATGGAGGGATGAAAGGTGTGGACAAATGGTACTCTATCAGGAAGTGTTCTATTTCTTTCTTCCGGAGTGGTGGTCAACGCCATCTTCTTCTCAGTTTCCAATAATGCCTCTGGGTAATAACGTTCACGAAACCTTTCTGACATTTCCTCTATCTTTTCTTTCTTTGTGACTTCATCAGACACAATCCTTGTGAGTCTTTTGAATTGCGACCTAGGTAGGCTATTCTTTGTGGATTTAGGGTGGCAGCTGCTATAAAGCAACATACAGTTACGATCCGTTGGCTTGCGGTACAGATCTGAGGAAAGAGTACCCAGATGATCCTTCTTGATGCATGTGTCAAGGAAGTTGATACTCTCAGAGTGGTAACTCAATGAGAATTTTAATTCTGGCCATATGGTATTGATGTGGTTGTCAAAAGACAACAGACTATCGAGATCACCCTGCCAAATACAAAAGACATCATCTATGTAGCGGACCCATAGATGGGAATGCTCATCAAAAGACGGATAGGAGTATATGTAGCATGTATATGTTTCCCTAGCCACTACGTCTTCCGCAAAAGACATATGTCCACACCTGAACGGCCCGTGTGTAATGAATACACGCTGTATACCATAAACTCCCTCTATACGGCTGTCCCCATCTACTTCAACTACCAGGTATTTTACTGAGTGACACTATGAATAGGAACCAATATATATCTTAGTCTTATAAATAACTGACTCTATATCCATTAAGGTGCAACATATCAGGGAATTCTTCCCGTGTTTCCACATCTACTGCAAAGGACGTACATCCACACCTGAACAGTTCATATGTAATGAATATGCAAAACAGGTACTGAGACAGATTTAGAAACCTCTACTTCCGGTTACATGTTTTTTACTCATGCACATACCATTTTATCTACAGACCTTTTCTCCTGTGATCTCTATTCTAACATACCCTGGGTGGAGTTCCTCTTTATTCATCTCTTATCCCTGCAATTGCAGACTACATAGAATAAAGCAAATATTCTTGAGAGAAACTGTCTTTTGCTAGTAAAGGTATGCCATTTATGCTTGTCTTGCTGTCTTCTTCATAGCACTGCCTTATATTCGGTATAATCCTACATGGCAGAGTTGCCTTTTGCCTATATCTGTCATCGTTGTATTTACAGCAATTCACTTTATTCCCTTCATGGGTTGTTTTACTTATCTGTATATATGTAAATTTTGTATAATATTGTAAAAAATTGATTATTACTTCTGTTCCCCTTCCCTAGTGACCCGGCGTGAGAAAGGCCCGTATTTAGGCCGAAACGTCTTCCTCCCTTGTCACTGTATAAATAAAATTCCACGTTTTTGCAAAAGGAATCAACTTTGTTCAAGTTTTTCTTCTACTTCTAATATATTTGAGAGTGCAGTGTATTAATATTGACTGATAACCAGGACCACGGTCCTCTCACGTGCACCTCACGAACTTTGATTTTGGTTGGAGCACACCATATAATTTTTTGAATTAAAAAAAAAAGAGTCAAGCAATAATTTTACGTTATTTTATACATAAATATTAAATCACAATAATATTTTAATTAAAATTAGCTATTTTGGGTATGATTTAAAGCATGATTTCTTTTTCATTTTTTTCATAGTGTTTGAATGTTTAAACTTTATTTAGTAGTGTATTTGTATTGAAAACGCATCTCACTTTAACCACAGAAAATGCATGTTAAACATGGTCAAAACACGGCAAAAACGCATGCGTATTTCCAACATTTTTGTGGTCAAAACCAAATTTGACATCGACAAATTCTGCCAGAGGATGCGTTCATTTCTGCAAGTAACAACGCAACGTGCGCACATGGCCTAAGTGACACTGGTCAGAATTAGAAAATTTGACCTGGTCAGGAAAATGAAAACAGGAGGGAGTGAAAGAGTTAAGAACCTTGAACCTGATATAAATTGATTGCTTGTACTGCTTAGTATAGTGTTACAGCATATAGTGAATTTAACAATCCCAAGGTTTTGAGGCCTGTAACATGAAGAAGGTGGAAATGAGCCCATTCAGTAGGTCACCAGCTGACATGGCGACCCATTGGCAGCCTTCAATTACATCCAATCAGGAGTTAATTGTCACCCTAAAATGCCACTGTCAGAGATATTTGAGGCAGGTGCTAGCTGTGTAAGGCTAGCGCCACACATCCGTGCTGCCGGCACGTGTTTGTCATTTTTTACACGTACCGGCGGCACGGAGACACGTTAACCAATGCTACCCTATTGTAGCAGGCACACACACGTAAAACCACACGGAACGTGTGTCCGTGTGCGTTTGTACGTGTGTGCGTTTTTCAAAGCGCTGACATGTCAGTGATTTCTCCCGCAGCACGGGTGTCACACGGCCCGCACCCGTACCACACGGGTGTAGTGTGGATGCGGTCCCGTGTGACACGCGCCGGAGAAAACACACATGTCAGTGAAAAAAACAAAAAACATTAACTCACCTTCTCCAGCCCTCCTGTCTCTGCCGCTGCTGCCTCTTGCTGCCGACCGCCGCTCATTATTCTCATTGAATATTCACTTCACTGCCTGGCAGCAGCAGCAGCGGGGAGACGGGAGGGCTGGAGACCGAGGATCAGCAGCGCGGACATCAGGAAGGACCAGGTGAGTATGATAATTACCGGTTCTACGTGTGCTATCGCGGATAGCACACGTAGAACACACGTGTCACGCACGTACCAGAGACACGTACTTACCTGCACGCAACACGCAGGGAAAATACGTGTCTCTCGGCACGTGCGTGATTTTCACGTGAGTGTGGCAGAAGCCTAAAGCAGACACGTGGGGCATGCCATTCATCAATGGTGTGTATTGACATCATGTGATCGAATGTATCCTGGTGTGGAAGATCTGAAGGCTGATTGGAAGGAGCAAGCATCATGGAGTTTCAAGACAGGTGAAGATAAGCTTTTATTACTTTTTTTTTTTTTATACCATTTTCTGGTACTTTATTTTTTTAATGTTTTGGGGTCGGGGAATACCTGAGATCAAGATAAAAATAAAAATTCACTGCAATTCTATTTGGGCAAATTTTATTAAGTCTCAATCAAATTTGCTATCAGATTCACGTAAATCTGTCCGCAATTAATTTTGGGAAATCCACTTATCTATACTCATTACAACTAATTTCACAAACACTATGTGTCCGAAAATACCCACTGTTTGTTAGAATTCTTGATGTGCACGGTTTCAGTACTGTAAATGGGGCATAATAATAATAATAATCTTTATTTCTATAGCGCCAACATATTCTGCAGCGCTTTACAATTCAGATCATAATCTACTTATGAGTCCAGCACATGCGTTGAGGGCCAAATCTATACTGGAAACGTTTATCATGTGACATTCGATAGGCTAAGCTCCTGATTTAAATTAGATTGACTAGGTTATATCATGCCCCCTGATGAAGCCATCAACAGCGAAACGCGCATTGGGAAAAAACAAACAAACAAACAACAAAACACAGAATCCTACTTTCCACTTCCACTATGGATAAGATTTCTTGAGTGATATACTCTATCACCACACTAGTGTGCAATAACTGGATTGGATTTGAGATAAGACTAGCAAATTAATTTGGGATTTCCCTGTTAAGCTATGTTCACACAGTGCATCTTTTAGTGCATTTTTGAGGTCACAAAGATGCACCAAACTACAAGCATTTCCTTCCCTCAGCAAAGTCTATGAGATTTCTATTCTGTTGTCCACACTGTGTATCTTTTTTGTTTGCATCTCGGCTACGTTTTAGAAGATTCAGTATATCAATTCTTTTTGTCTTTTTCCAGCGTTTTTGAGCCCTAACGTCAATAGATTTGACTTAAAAACCACAATTGATAAAATGCGGTAAAAACGCGTATAAAACGCATGCGTTCTTTGATGCGTTTTTACCGCGGGTGCATGTTTTGTGCGTTTTTTGCGGCCAAAAATGCTGCATCTTAAGATGCACTATGTGAACATAGCCTTATATGTGACAAAGCAATAACATTATGAATTTATCTATTCTTCCATTGCCATCACTTTGATATTATATAGGGTTATGGTGGAATATTACTTTTATGGTTGTATTTTTGTGGTATGGTTGTATTTTTGTGGTATTCCTTTTTGAAACCTATTATATATATATATATATATATATATATATATATATATATATATGATATTTATTGGGGTTTTTGTTAATATAAAAAACCGATTAGCTAATTTGTATTTTCACTTTGGTGGTTATGAACTCTCTTTTTGTTTAGTATATCATTCCACAAACTACAAACCCTCATGGACCTACATCAATTAGATAAATAAAAAGTGTTGGCTCTCTGAAAGAAAAAAAAAATGCTGCCAAAATATGCTCAGTAATAAGGCCATATGCACATGCTGTTTCTTTACACAGATTTTAATGCTTTTTTTTTTTTTTTTTGAGAAATCTGCACAAAAATCTGCATTCCTATCCTGAAGCCAGCAAAGTCTGAGATTTCTGAAGTACTGTATGGATGTTGCTTTTTCCTTGCAGATTTTGGTGCAAAAAAAAACAAACAAAAATCTGCAGTATGTCAACTGTCGGGCCATTTTATCTGCGGTTTTTAGCCCTTCCAGCCATTCACTTAGGCCAGGCACGCACTTTGCTTTTTACCTGCTTTTTTGCTGCTTTTTCAACTGCAGCATTTAATGCCAAAATGGATGTGTTCTGCTTTTCAAGCAAAGTCTATGGGAATTTGGGTTTCTTGTCCGCACTATGCTGTTCAAAAAAGGTGCCTTTTTGTTGCAGAACTTTGGTCAAAAACTCAGCTTTGGGCTATGTGCGCACAGTGCGTTTTTGCGCGTTTTTCGGGTGCGTTTTTGGCCTCAAAACTGCAGGACTTTGCTTCCTTAGCAAAGTCTATGAGTTTTCATTTTTGCTGTCCACACACATCTGTTTTTTTACCTGCATCTTTGAGTTAAAAAAAAAAAATGGACATGTCAGTTCTTTCCTGCGTTTTTCTGCGTTTTCCGCCCATGCAATGCATTTGAAAAACGCAGAGATCAAAAACGCAGCAAAACGCAGCCAAAAACGCACCAAATTGCGGTAAAAACGCATGCGTTTTTGATGCGTTTTTTCGACGCGGGTGCGTTTTTGTGCATTTTTAGCGGCCAAAAACGCACAAAAACGCAGCACCAAAACAACGCAGCGTGCGCACATAGCCTTGCAGTGCAAAACCCAAATGGCAAAAACAACTGACATGTAAATTGTTTTTGCCATTTGGGTTTTGCACTGCAAAGCTGAGTTTTTGACCAAAGTTCTGCAACAAAAAGGCACTTTTTTTAACTGCATAGTGCGTGTTAGAAAACCAAATTCCCATAGACTTTGCTTGAAAATCAGAACACATCCATTTTGGCATTAAACGCTGCAGTTGAAAAAGCAGGTAATAAGCAGGTAAAAAGCAGGTAAAAAGCAACGTGCGTGCCTAGCCTTAATAAAAAAATGCATCAAAAAGGTATGCGTTTTTCTGTCAGAAGTGCAGATTTCATGCAGAAAATTTGTGCAGCGTAGCTGCACATACCCTAATAAAGGGAAAACCTTCTGGTACTCTGGTTAATGACTTATTTTATCTATCGGCCTTCATAATATTCCCTATAATGTACTTTTGGAGGACACCTGAGGAAGATTACTGACACAAAATAAAAAAAAATTGGGGTTCCTGGCAGCCGGACCATCGTCATGCTTGATATCTTTAAAACTAAATTATAACTCGCTAATTATCAAGGCTTCTTTGTATTTGGACAATTCTTCAATAGTATCAGGTCCCCAGAGATTAATCTACACTGCGCTGACATTGTGCTCTGCTTCCCTGCAGCAGCCACCTCAGAAAATCCTGTCACAAACTTTGAAGACAATATCTGCCTAGTAACAGATGATGCTAAAACTGCGTGCAATTCTATTGGCTGCAATATCTAATATTGTCACTGACGAGACTAGAGACTCACAGAGGCTGACATCTGGGACTGTCCCTCTACAAGGGACCTATAAATGTATTTATTACCATGTGTATCCCAACTGCACAGAGCCCAGCAGGATGGCTTCAGATCTGGGTCTCTATATTGGTGTCATTTGCAGTCTGACATATACATAAAAAAATAAAAATAAAAAAAAATGAAATAAAATAAAAAAAATACCAACCATCACCAAAGAAACACAAATATAGATATATTGTTCCATATAAAATATCTTGGTATCATATATTACTAACGCAAAAAGACCCCACAATGATGCTGCTACATCACGCGGCCTGCTATGTGGCCACACACTGCAGACGGGAGCAGCTCGGTGTGTGAACCAGGTTTAGGCTACGTTCACACATCAGTTTTTTGGCATCAGGCACAATCCGGTGTGTGCCTGATGCAACGGATCCGGTGCAAAATGTGCAAAAACGGATGCGCCGGACCCTTTTTTTTTTTTTTTACGGATTCAGTATATCTGATCTGTAAAAAAATGGATCTGGCGCATCCGTTTTTGCATCCATTTCATCCTTTTTTTGCTGGATCCGTTTTTTTACAATACTTTGGAGCATGCTCAGTTTAAAAAAAACGGATCCGGCGGCCGCATCCGTTTTTTGCCACATTACGCCGGATAAGGCTGCTTTCACACATCCGGCTTGAGCTCTGCGGCTCAATCCGGCTGTGAAGCCTATGCAACGGATGCGGTAAAAACACCGCATCCTTTGCATAAGTTTTTCCTTTGCGCCCAGTCCGTATTTTGCCGCTTGCGGCATGCTACTGAGCATGCGCAGTGGCAAAAAACGCATGCGGCGGCCGGATGCGGTCATTGCCGCATCCGGCCGCCATAGGCATGCATTGAAAAATGCGCCGCATCGGCCGAATGCGGCGCGATGCAGGTTTTTTTGCCGCACGAAAAAACGTGCCAGGCAACGTTCCATCCGGCCGCCGCATCAGCTAAATCTGCCGCATGCGGCAAAAACCGGATGGAACGCAAGGCCTTGCGGCACAATGCGGCACTAATTAAAGTCTATGCAGAAAAAACGCAACCGGCAGCAAAAAAAAACGGTTGCGATTTTCCTGCAAAGTGCCGGATTGTGCCGCATTGCAGAAACCGGAGGTGTGAAAGCAGCCTAATCATTCCACAATTGGATGTGTTAAAAAAAATGTTCTTGTGCTGAGATAATCTTATATATGTGTCCCTGCTGTGTGCTGTGTAATGGCCGTGTCTGACCGTGCAAGGACATGGTCTGATCATACCACAGCTACTGGGCCGGGGAGCAAGTAAATAAAGAATACAGACATTACAGCACAGGGATCGCAAATTATTCTTTCTTTGGGGTAAATTTTTTTTTAAATAGGCAGGGAAATGCTTTACCTCACAAGAAGAATCATCTGTGATCCCGTGCTGTAATATCTGCATACTCTTCTGTGTCCTCCCCGGCCCAGGAGCTGTGGTATGATCTGACCATGTCCCTGTACGGTCAGACACGACCATTACACAGTACACAGCAGGGACAAATTTAGAAGATTATCTCAGCACAGGAACATTTTTATAAAACACATCCAATTGTGGAAATTATTATTATTCTAAGATCTATTGATTAAAATCAACCTTAAAATTAACTTTGTTCTTGGGAAAACCACTTTAACCACCCACTCCATTTTGGAACACCGTAAAAGTCCGTAATGCCTCTTGTACGTCCACTTTTGAGTTCTGTTTACATAAACCCCACTTATAGTCATGGCCAAAAGTTTTGAGAATGACCCCAAAATTCTATTTTCACATGATCTGTTGCCCTCTGGTTTTTATTTGTGTTTGTCTGATGTTTATATCACATACAGAAATGTAATTGCTATCATATTATGAGTACCAAAAGGTTATATTGACAGTTAGAATGAGTTAATGCAGCAAGTCAATATTTGCAGTGTTGACCCTTCTTCTTCAGGACCTCTGCGATTCTCCCTGGCATGCTCTCAATCAACTTCTGGACCAAATCCTGCCTGATAGCTGTCCATTCTTGCATAATGTAGGGCACTGCAGCCCGAATGTGGATGCTGCCCCCTGACTGCTGGCCCCTTCCTGTGAAAATAGGTGATCCCCCTTTAAGAGACCTCTCGACTCTGTCACTCCTCCCACTAAAACGTCATTGGTTCCTCCCTCCGCAGCTTGCTGCACAGGATCAAGGGAGTTTTCCTGGCCACTCTCTCTGAGGACCCGGACCAGTTTGGACTGCCGGTATGATGGACCCGCTCATGGATGCGGTGAGAGAGCGCATCGGCAGGGAGGGGAGCGGATGGCTCACAGGGCTGTTACCTGTGGGCAGCTTCCTCTCTGCCGAGGTTCAAGCGAGCGGTGCCGGCGAGCGGAGGTCTAAGAGACATACCCGCCCGCCGGCCCGCTTGAGCCCGCCACAGAATTCAAAAAGGAGCGCGAAGAAAAGCTCTTCGCGCTCCCAGCGCTTACCCCCGCCCACCATCCTTAGCTCGGCTGCCGGCGCCATTGTGAGGGACGCTCCAGGGGACAGGGAGTTAGCGCAGGTCCACGGCCCCTCATTACAAGCAGCAGGCAGCTGCAC